>NC_092115.1:1834426-1859426 GCF_045679555.1 Salvelinus alpinus | reverse complement strand
GAGAGAGAGAGAGAGACAGAGAGACAGAGAGACAGAGAGAGAGAGAGAGACAGAGAGAGAGACAGAGAGAGAGAGAGACAGAGAGAGAGAGAGACAGAGAGAGAGAGAGAGACAGAGAGAGAGAGAGAGACAGAGAGAGAGAGAGACAGAGAGAGAGACAGAGAGAGAGAGACAGAGAGAGACAGAGAGAGAGAGACAGAGAGAGAGAGACAGAGAGAGACAGAGAGACAGAGAGACAGAGAGAGAGAGAGAGAGAGAGAGAGAGAGAGAGAGAGACAGAGAGAGAGAGACAGAGAGAGAGAGACAGAGAGAGAGAGACAGAGAGAGAGACAGAGAGATGAATAGTTTCAGCAGGGTCACCAGGGTGTAGACAACTACACAGACAGGCCTGGCTGCCTTCATTACATGGGCACATCAGCTATGTGGGGATTTGAAATAAATAAGAACAGGTTCAGCTTGAAAGGTGGTTTAGTAGAAACCTGGTAGGTGAGAATGATTCATGGGCAGGGTTATCTGGAACAGTATGTTCATCTATCGCCCCACAAGTTGGCCGGGATACTGTACACATACCGTGCTGAGGTCTAGAAAATGAGCTGAAACAGCTTTAGCTGAAGATATACTAAAATATATATATAGTTCAGCCTCTTATTGACAGCAAATACATTCAGCAAATAATTTATCCTAGTTTAGATTAGCTCTCAAGAACCCAAGAGGGGTATACCCAGCTTACAGCCGGCCCACCGAGTTCTCAGCTGATGGTACTGATCACAGCTGGCTCACTTGTAGTGGTGTAAAGTATTTAAGTAGTACTTTCAAGTATTTTTACTGAAGTAGTTTATGTGGGTATCTGTACTTGACTATTTATATATTTTGACAACTTTTACTTCACTACATTCCTAAAGAAAATAATGAACTTTTTACTCCTTACATTTTCCTCTCACACCCAAAAGTAACATTTTGAGTGCTTAGCAGGACAGGAAAATGGTCCAATTCACACACTTATCAAGAGAACATCCCTGGTCATCCCTACTGCCTCAGATTTTATTTATTGAACCTTTAGTTGATATGATCTGGTTGACTCACTAAACAGTGTGAGTGTTGGAGCCCCTGGCTATCTGTAAAAAATAAATTAAAACACGAACATTTGAAATGATTTATACTTTTACTTTTGATACCGAAGTATATTTAAAACCAAATACTTTTAGACTTTTACTTAAATAGTATTTTACTGTGTTACTTCACTCGAGTCATTTTCTATTAAGGTATCTTTCCTTTCACTCCAGTATGATAATTTGGTACTTTTCCACCTCTTGTCCCAACGCTCAACACAGACACACACAAAACAGTTTCGGAAACATTTGGACTTTTCATATAAGCAACAAATAATTGTTTAAATACAAAATATTACACTTAGTGTGCGCAGTTTAACAAAGTTGCACCCGGTTGTCACCGGCGTAACGCAATTTCTCTGGGCCCCCCCCTCCCTCCCGTCATTTTCTCATCTTAAGCCTAACACAACGAGGCTATACACGGTGTCGCAATGCTGCCATTTTTAGACAGCTGCCAAGATTGTAATTACTTGTTCAGTAAATAAAGTTTGAAATTCAAACATTGAAAATTTGTTAAATACTTTTTATGCAACATACTGATCAGCTACCAATATATTTATTTGAATATATCATCTAGCTGAACATAATGTTGTTGTGCGTAAAACCAGTCTATTAAAATAATACAGTCAGTCCTCAAAACAGCAGCTGACTAGGGACTGTTTTATTATGCAGTGTATTATCTATAGCTACATACGGTATTTAGCTTCTATTTATAAACCTTTATAAAATATTCCACATCAAATTGCCTAACAATGAGAACAAAGTTGCCTGGAGGATAAATTCAGACACTATTGTTAAACTCAGCAGGTTGTCTGGGTCGACACAAATGGGCTGCAATATTCAAGGTAAATCAAATCAAATCCAACTTGAGACTCCCCTGAAGTCTTTGTTTGTAAATGTTTTCACCGCTGCCTGTAGATCCAGGTTGCGTGTCCAACTCGTCTTTACTGAGTATTTCCCTTCCTGAGACAACGGGCATTACATGTCCACTGCTCTGCACACAATGCATTCTGGGACGCCCCCCTGTAAACGCAATGCATTTTGGGACGCCCCCCTGTAAACGCAATGCATTTTGGGACGCCCCCCTGTAAACGCAATGCATTTTGGAATGCCCCCCTGTAAACGCAATGCATTTTGGGACGCCCCCCTGTAAACTTAATGCATTTTGGGACGCCCCCCTGCAAACGTAATGCATTCTGGGACGCACCCCTGAAACCTAATGCATTCTGGGACGCACCCCTGTAAACGTAATTCACCCCTGTAAACGTAATGCACCCCTGTAAACGTAATGCATTCTGGGATGCACCCCTGTAAATGTAATGCATTCTGGGATGCACCCCTGTAAATGTAATGCATTCTGGGACGCACCCCTCCAAATGTAATGCATCCTGGGACGCACCCCTGCAAACGTAATGCATTCTGGGACGCACCCCTGCAAACGTAATGCATTCTGGGACGCACCCCTGCAAACGTAATGCATTCTGGGACGCACCCCTGCAAACGTAATGCATTCTGGGACGCACCCCTGCAAACGTAATGCATTCTGGGACGCACCCCTGCAAACGTAATGCATTCTGGGACGCACCCCTGCAAACGTAATGCATTCTGGGACGCACCCCTGCAAACGTAATGCATTCTGGGACGCACCCCTGCAAACGTAATGCATTCTGGGATGCACCCCTGCAAACGTAATGCATTCTGGGACGCACCCCTGTAAACGTAATGCATTCTGGGACGCACCCCTGTAAACGTAATGAATTCTGGGACCCACCCCTGTAAACGTAATGCATTCTGGGACCCACCCCTGTAAACGTAATGCATTTTGGGACGCACCCCTGTAAACGTAATGCATTTTGGGACGCACCCCTGTAAACGTAATGCATTCTGGGATGCACCCCTGTAAACGTAATGTATTTTGGAATGCACCCCTGTAAACGTAATGCATTCTGGGATGCACCCCTGTAAACGTAATGCATTCTGGGATGCACCCCTGTAAACGTAATGCATTCTGGGATGCACCCCTGTAAACGTAATGCATTCTGGGATGCACCCCTGTAAACGTAATGCATCCTGGGATGCACCCCTGTAAACATAATGCATTCTGGGATGCACCCCTGTAAACGTAATGCATCCTGGGATGCACCCCTGTAAACATAATGCATTCTGAGATGCACCCCTGTAAACGTAATGCATTCTGGGATGCACCCCTGTAAACGTAATGCATTCTGGGATGCACCCCTGTAAACGTAATGCATTCTGGGATGCACCCCTGTAAACGTAATGCATTCTGAGATGCACCCCTGTAAACGTAATGCATTCTGGGATGCACCCCTGTAAACGTAATGCATTCTGGGATGCACCCCTGTAAACGTAATGCATTCTGAGATGCACCCCTGTAAACGTAATGCATTCTGGGATGCACCCCTGTAAACGTAATGCATTCTGAGATGCACCCCTGTAAACGTCCTTAACCTAATGACGCTCGAATGGAGAAGGACCGTCTCGTTTCAAGCACATTGCCATCGATGTTCACCCTCTTCACCGACTCTCCGAGACAAACTTTGACCTTTCTCAAAAGGAGGACGAGAGAGGATGCAGGAGGTGAGCAAATCTAGTTGATGAAAGGCCCGTCTTCTTCAGTCCGGCCCGAGTCCATCAAAGAACAGAAAGTTACCAAAACCACAGAAGAAAATTCAAAATGTGTTTTTAGACAATGTGTTTTACGGGATAGCTAGCAACTTTTGACCAATTCCTATAAGTGAGGAGTATTGTAATAGTATGTTAAAGGGATACGTCGGGCGTTTGGCAACGAGGCCCTGTATCTACTTCCCCAGAGTCAGATGAACTTGTGGATACCATTTTTTATGTCTCTGTGTATAAAGGAAGTTAGAGGAAGTTTCGCGAGCCATAGTATCAGAGTTCATCTGACTCTGGGTCAGTAGATAAAGGGCCCCATCTGACTCTGGGTCAGTAGATAAAGGGCCTCATCTGACTCTGGGTCAGTAGATAAAGGACCTCATCTGACTCTGGGTCAGTAGATAAAGGGCCTCATCTGACTCTGGGTCAGTAGATAAAGGGCCTCATCTGACTCTGGGTCAGTAGATAAAGGGCCCCATCTGACTCTGGGTCAGTAGATAAAGGACCTCATCTGACTCTGGGTCAGTAGATAAAGGGCCTCATCTGACTCTGGGTCAGTAGATAAAGGGCCTCATCTGACTCTGGGTCAGTAGATAAAGGGCCTCATCTGACTCTGGGTCAGTAGATAAAGGGCCTCATCTGACTCTGGGTCAGTAGATAAAGGGCCTCATCTGACTCTGGGTCAGTAGATAGAGGGCCTCATCTGACTCTGGGTCAGTAGATAAAGGGCCTCATCTGACTCTGGGTCAGTAGATAAAGGGCCTCATCTGACTCTGGGTCAGTAGATAAAGGGCTTCATCTGACTCTGGGTCAGTAGATAAAGGGCCCCATCTGACTCTGGGTCAGTAGATAAAGGGCCTCATCTGACTCTGGGTCAGTAGATAAAGGGCCCCATCTGACTCTGGGTCAGTAGATAAAGGGCCTCATCTGACTCTGGGTCAGTAGATAAAGGGCCTCATCTGACTCTGGGTCAGTAGATAAAGGACCTCATCTGACTCTGGGTCAGTAGATAAAGGGCCTCATCTGACTCTGGGTCAGTAGATAAAGGGCCTCATCTGACTCTGGGTCAGTAGATAAAGGACCTCATCTGGCTCTGGGTCAGTAGATAAAGGACCTCATCTGACTCTGGGTCAGTAGATAAAGGGCCTCATCTGACTCTGGGTCAGTAGATAAAGGGCCCCATCTGACTCTGGGTCAGTAGATAAAGGGCTTCATCTGACTCTGGGTCAGTAGATAAAGGGCCTCATCTGACTCTGGGTCAGTAGATAAAGGGCCTCATCTGACTCTGGGTCAGTAGATAAAGGGCCTCATCTGACTCTGGGTCAGTAGATAAAGGGCCTCATCTGACTCTGGGTCAGTAGATAAAGGACCTCATCTGACTCTGGGTCAGTAGATAAAGGACCTCATCTGACTCTGGGTCAGTAGATAAAGGGCCCCATCTGACTCTGGGTCAGTAGATAAAGGGCCTCATCTGACTCTGGGTCAGTAGATAAAGGGCCTCATCTGACTCTGGGTCAGTAGATAAAGGGCCTCATCTGACTCTGGGTCAGTAGATAAAGGGCCTCATCTGACTCTGGGTCAGTAGATAAAGGGCCCCATCTGACTCTGGGTCAGTAGATAAAGGACCTCATCTGACTCTGGGTCAGTAGATAGAGGGCCTCATCTGACTCTGGGTCAGTAGATAAAGGACCTCATCTGACTCTGGGTCAGTAGATAAAGGACCTCATCTGACTCTGGGTCAGTAGATAAAGGGCCCCATCTGACTCTGGGTCAGTAGATAAAGGGCCTCATCTGACTCTGGGTCAGTAGATAAAGGGCCTCATCTGACTCTGGGTCAGTAGATAAAGGGCCTCATCTGACTCTGGGTCAGTAGATAAAGGGCCTCATCTGACTCTGGGTCAGTAGATAAAGGGCCTCATCTGACTCTGGGTCAGTAGATAAAGGGCCTCATCTGACTCTGGGTCAGTAGATAAAGGGCCTCATCTGACTCTGGGTCAGTAGATAAAGGGCCTCATCTGACTCTGGGTCAGTAGATAAAGGGCCTCATCTGACTCTGGGTCAGTAGATAAAGGGCCTCATCTGACTCTGGGTCAGTAGATAAAGGGCCCCATCTGACTCTGGGTCAGTAGATAAAGGGCCTCATCTGACTCCGGGTCAGTAGATAAAGGGCCCCATCTGACTCTGGGTCAGTAGATAAAGGGCCTCATCTGACTCTGGGTCAGTAGATAAAGGGCCCCATCTGACTCTGGGTCAGTAGATAAAGGGCCTCATCTGACTCTGGGTCAGTAGATAAAGGGCCTCATCTGACTCTGGGTCAGTAGATAGAGGGCCTCATCTGACTCTGGGTCAGTAGATAAAGGGCCCCATCTGACTCTGGGTCAGTAGATAAAGGGCCCCATCTGACTCTGGGTCAGTAGATAAAGGGCCTCATCTGACTCTGGGTCAGTAGATAAAGGGCCTCATCTGACTCTGGGTCAGTAGATAAAGGACCTCATCTGACTCTGGGTCAGTAGATAAAGGGCCTCATCTGACTCTGGGTCAGTAGATAAAGGACCTCATCTGACTCTGGGTCAGTAGATAAAGGGCCTCATCTGACTCTGGGTCAGTAGATAAAGGGCCTCATCTGACTCTGGGTCAGTAGATAAAGGGCCTCATCTGACTCTGGGTCAGTAGATAAAGGGTCTCATTGCCAAAATCCCAAATCATCCCTTTAATAGATAATACACATTAGCTGTTAAGCCAATTATACTTCAGAACTTTTGCCTCCTTTAGTTTCTTGTAATGGCAATGAAATGTGTTATTAGATTGAGGTCACTAGCTACAGTATAGCTTAGCTTTTAGCTAGCTTCTCTGTAAACTAGCTTCACTTGCTAGAAAGTTATAGAAACAAGTTGACGGAAAAGTAACTAAGCAAATGTATTATCAACTGAAACAATATGTTTTTCATGTCTTGAATTTAAAGGTTATATTTTACAATCTCCTAAAATAAAATGTTATCTCTGACGGAAAACAGCTTTGTCAATAGACTAGTATATACCGCTGTTAGTTCCATGATATTACACAAGTCATTCGACGAAGGCGTCTTCTGTACCGGGGAGTTTTGTTAAGAGCCGTGAAGCTTGGTCGGAACATTAACATGCGTCGCTGGCGGTACGGTTTTGGAATCATAAGGACCTCATCTTTCATTAAAAATATATCTATTTAAATAAATAAGGTTAAATTGATACCCACCTTCATATGGTTAGGGTTAGTGTTCCCGGACATATCTCCATGTAAAAGGTGTTTATGGAAGACAGAGTGGACTACCGATGCCAATGAGCTATCTGCGTCTCCTAACACCTGCGTCAACAGGAGAATGATGCCACACAAAAATACTGCTGGCTCCAACAGTGAGAAAACCGGTAAGAGTGTATTTTGCATTTGTGAAATTATTTTTATGTGATAAGAAAATAGATTTTTGCTTCTAGAACCGTACCGCAACTGAGAATCGATTCCCGTTTAGGATGTAGTATTTGTCTGTTTCGGCTTCCAGAGCCGATTGACCTTTAAACAGAACATGTAGTTAGCTACGGTCCTTGGACTAGACGGAGTAACGTTAAGAGACCAGTATTGGGCTAGCCTAATACAGTGGTTCTCAACTGGCTTTTCCTCGGACCCAAATTGAACCAGGTTGTCTGTCGCGATCCATTTTTTTTGGGGGGGGGTGGAAAGCAAAATGCTATGTGGAAAGCTAGATTGATAGTAAAAGTACCAATTACATGACAAGGGAACAACGATTCCACCTATTTCATTGTCAATAATTCAGTTTCGCCCATATACTTGAATGTTAAGCGCACTGGTTTGAGACCACAAATCTACCAAATCCGCTAAATAGTGCTGCTAATAACTGATTGAAGAAAAATAGTTCAGAGGTTAAATTTAAAAAAAGTTTTATCATTTCTACACACTTTCTACCTGCTTTGAGTCATTCAGACTATTGTCTTGGCCATTCACCCTTAATGCCACACATACACATTCCATGTCTCAAGGCTTAAAAATCCTTCTTTAACATGTCTCCTCCCCTTCATCTACACTGATTGAAGTGGATTTAACAGGTGACATCAATAAGGGATCATAGGTTTTACCTAGTCAACCTGTCATGGAAAGAGCAGGTGTTACTAATGTTTTGTACACTCCGTTTGTATTTAAATGGGAACATGTAGATTAGCCTCCCCTCCATAAGTGGCACAGTAGAGATGTTATAGTCTTAAATCTGAATTAGATATGAACACATTTTTAAGCAAACTTTGACATTACATGAGCTCACAGTGGACAGCGCAGACCAACGTTCAAGTTAAGTTGTAACAAACTTACATGACTGTTTTGATCAGAAACTTGTTGGCCGAAATCAGCACTGCGCGTTCAACGTCTTACCCTGAAACTCCGGGCTGCAGTTCTGCTGCCAAACAACTACAGAAATAGATTTGAAGAGCAGATATCTATCAAACTAATCTGTGAAGCGGTCACTCTCCCTCGAGCAATAAACCAGTCTCGTATGGAAATCACAACTTCCCAAGTCAAGTAAACCCTATTCCACGTTTTAAACTAGTTATGTTACGTTTGACACCGGAGCTCCGAGGTCTGCGTCGAAGCAGTTTATTTCGAAGCAGAATTCCTTCTTCTTCGGTGGGGTTTATCAGCGGTTGGCAGCCAACGTTATGGTGTATTACCGCCACCTACTGTACTGGAGTGTGAGACAGGGAGGAACTAAATCCTACCTGCCAGCCCCGTTGCTCTTAAAAAATATAAAATATTTTCGACTCTATCTAATGACGTTCGACTCAATATACTCTTTAAACTAATTTCCTGTATCCCCCTTCTCCCTCATACTAGATTTCAGCCTCTCTCTTTCCCTCTGGTCCCGTGTGGCTCAGTTGGTAGAGCATGGCGCTTGCAACGCCAGGGTTGTGGGTTCATTCCCCACGGGGGGACCAGGATGAATATGTATGAACTTTCCAATTTGTAAGTCGCTCTGGATAAGAGCGTCTGCTAAATGACTTAAATGTAAATGATACTGCCCACACTGTAGCAATACATGCTCCACTGTTTCCTGTCAATAGTCACATCTTCCTTTTGGATGCTTTTCTATCATATTTAAGGTCTTCTTCAACTGGCTGTGTCCCACCCTTCATCTATTGGCTATGTCCCAGCCTTCATCTACTGGCTGTGTCCCACCCTTCATCTATTGGCTGTGTCCCAGCCTTCATCTATTGGCTGTGTCCCAGCCTTCATCTACTGGCTGTGTCCCACCCTTCATCTACTGGCTGTGTCCCACCCTTCATCTATTGGCTGTGTCCCAGTCTTAATCTACTGGCTGTGTCCCGCCCTTCATCTACTGGCTGTGTCCCACCCTTCATCTATTGGCTGTGTCCCACCCTTCATCTATTGGCTGTGTCCCACCCTTCATCTATTGGCTGTGTCCCACCCTTCATCTACTGGCTGTGTCCCACCCTTCATCTACTGGCTGTGTCCCACCCTTAATCTACTGGCTGTGTCCCACCCTTCATCTATTGGCTGTGTCCCACCCTTAATCTACTGGCTGTGTCCCACCCTTCATCTACTGGCTGTGTCCCGCCCTTCATCTACTGGCTGTGTCCCAGCCCTCATCTACTGGCTGTGTCCCGCCCTTCATCTACTGGCTGTGTCCCAGCCCTCATCTACTGGCTGTGTCCCACCCTTCATCTACTGGCTGTGTCCCACCCTTCATCTACTGGCTGTGTCCCACCCTTAATCTACTGGCTGTGTCCCACCCTTAATCTATTGGCTGTGTCCCGCCCTTCATCTACTGGCTGTGTCCCACCCTTCATCTACTGGCTGTGTCCCAGCCCTCATCTACTGGCTTTCATCTACTGGCTGTGTCCCAGCCCTCATCTACTGGCTGTGTCCCACCCTTCATCTACTGGCTGTGTCCCACCCTTCATCTACTGGCTGTGTCCCAGCCTTCATCTACTGACTGTGTCCCACCCTTCATCTACTGGCTGTGTCCCACCCTTCATCTACTGGCTGTGTCCCAGCCCTCATCTACTGGCTTTCATCTACTGGCTGTGTCCCAGCCCTCATCTACTGGCTGTGTCCCACCGTTCATCTTGTAAATATAGCCTCCTCTCTTCTGTCCCTTCCTGCCGTTCTCCCCTCCACAACTTTCCTCTGTACTTTAAATAAATGCCTTCCCTAAGTATCTCTATTCCACTACTCCTGCCATTTCTCCACCATCACTGTCCATATCAGGCTTTTAGCCTCTACCTTGCTCATTGAAACTACCACATCAACATCCCCTCTACTTAGTGCTTGTTTAGCCAGTACATCAACATCCCCACTACTTAGTGCTTGTTTAGCCAGTACATCAACATCCCCACTACTAAGTGCTTGTTTAGCCAGTACATCAACATCCCCACTACTTAGTGCTTGTTTAGCCAGTACATCAACATCCCCACTACTTAGTGCTTGTTAAGCCAGTACATCAACATCCCCACTACTTAGTGCTTGTTTAGCCAGTACATCAACATCCCCTCTACTTAGTGCTTGTTTAGCCAGTACATCAACATCCCCACTACTTAGTGCTTGTTTAGCCAGTACATCAACATCCCCACTACTTAGTGCTTGTTTAGCCAGTACATCAACATCCCCACTACTTAGTGCTTGTTTAGCCAGTACATCAACATCCCCACTACTTAGTGCTTGTTTAGCCAGTACATCAACATCCCCACTACTTAGTGCTTGTTTAGCCAGTACATCAACATCCCCACTACTTAGTACTTGTTTAGCCAGTACATCAACATCCCCACTACTTAGTGCTTGTTCAGCCAGTACATCAACATCCCCACTACTTAGTGCTTGTTTATCCAGTACATCAACATCCCCACTACTTAGTGCTTGTTTAGCCAGTACATCAACATCCCCACTACTTAGTGCTTGTTTAGCCAGTACATCAACATCCCCACTACTTAGTGCTTGTTTAGCCAGTACATCAACATCCCCACTACTTAGTGCTTGTTTAGCCAGTACATCAACATCCCCACTACTTAGTGCTTGTTTAGCCAGTACATCAACATCCCCACTACTTAGTGCTTGTTTAGCCAGTACATCAACATCCCCACTACTTAGTGCTTGTTCAGCCAGTACATCAACATCCCCACTACTTAGTGCTTGTTTATCCAGTACATCAACATCCCCACTACTTAGTGCTTGTTTAGCCAGTACATCAACATCCCCACTACTTAGTGCTTGTTTATCCAGTACATCAACATCCCCACTACTTAGTGCTTGTTTAGCCAGTACATCAACATCCCCTCTACTTAGTGCTTGTTCAGCCAGTACATCAACATCCCCACTACTTAGTGCTTGTTAAGCCAGTACATCAACATCCCCACTACTTAGTGCTTGTTAACCCAGTACATCAACATCCCCACTACTTAGTGCTTGTTTAGCCAGTACATCAACATCCCCACTACTTAGTGCTTGTTAAACCAGTACATCAACATCCCCACTACTTAGTGCTTGTTAACCCAGTACATCAACATCCCCACTACTTAGTGCTTGTTTAGCCAGTACATCAACATCCCCACTACTTAGTGCTTGTTTAGCCAGTACATCAACATCCCCACTACTTAGTACTTGTTAACCCAGTACATCAACATCCCCACTACTTAGTGCTTGTTTAGTCAGTACATAAACATCCCCACTACTTAGTGCTTGTTAAGCCAGTACATCAACATCCCCACTACTTAGTGCTTGTTTAGCCAGTACATCAACATCCCCTCTACTTAGTGCTTGTTTAGCCAGTACATCAACATCCCCACTACTTAGTGCTTGTTCAGCCAGTACATCAACATCCCCACTACTTAGTGCTTGTTTAGCCAGTACATCAACATCCCCACTACTTAGTGCTTGTTTAGTCAGTACATCAACATCCCCACTACTTAGTGCTTGTTAAGCCAGTACATCAACATCCCCACTACTTAGTGCTTGTTTAGCCAGTACATCAACATCCCCTCTACTTAGTGCTTGTTTAGCCAGTACATCAACATCCCCACTACTTAGTGCTTGTTAAGCCAGTACATCAACATCCCCACTACTTAGTGCTTGTTTAGCCAGTACATCAACATCCCCTCTACTTAGTGCTTGTTTAGCCAGTACATCAACATCCCCACTACTTAGTGCTTGTTCAGCCAGTACATCAACATCCCCACTACTTAGTGCTTGTTCAGCCAGTACATCAACATCCCCACTACTTAGTGCTTGTTTAGCCAGTACATCAACATCCCCACTACTTAGTGCTTGTTTAGCCAGTACATCAACCTCCCCACTACTTAGTGCTTGTTTAGCCAGTACATCAACATCCCCACTACTTAGTGCTTGTTTAGCCAGTACATCAACATCCCCACTACTTAGTGCTTGTTAACCCAGTACATCAACATCCCCACTACTAAGTGCTTGTTTAGCCAGTACATCAACATCCCCACTACTTAGTGCTTGTTTAGCCAGTACATCAACATCCCCACTACTTAGTGCTTGTTTAGCCAGTACATCAACATCCCCACTACTTAGTGCTTGTTTATCCAGTACATCAACATCCCCACTACTTAGTGCTTGTTTAGCCAGTACATCAACATCCCCACTACTTAGTGCTTGTTTAGCCAGTACATCAACATCCCCACTACTTAGTGCTTGTTTAGCCAGTACATCAACATCCCCACTACTTAGTGCTTGTTCAGCCAGTACATCAACATCCCCACTACTTAGTGCTTGTTTAGCCAGTACATCAACATCCCCACTACTTAGTGCTTGTTTAGCCAGTACATCAACATCCCCACTACTTAGTGCTTGTTTAGCCAGTACATCAACATCCCCACTACTTAGTGCTTGTTTATCCAGTACATCAACATCCCCACTACTTAGTGCTTGTTTAGCCAGTACATCAACATCCCCACTACTTAGTGCTTGTTTATCCAGTACATCAACATCCCCACTACTTAGTGCTTGTTAACCCAGTACATCAACATCCCCACTACTTAGTGCTTGTTTATCCAGTACATCAACATCCCCACTACTTAGTGCTTGTTTATCCAGTACATCAACATCCCCACTACTTAGTGCTTGTTTAGCCAGTACATCAACATCCCCACTACTAAGTGCTTGTTTAGCCAGTACATCAACATCCCCACTACTTAGTGCTTGTTTAGCCAGTACATCAACATCCCCACTACTTAGTGCTTGTTTAGCCAGTACATCAACATCCCCACTACTTAGTGCTTGTTCAGCCAGTACATCAACATCCCCACTACTTAGTGCTTGTTTAGCCAGTACATCAACATCCCCACTACTTAGTGCTTGTTTAGCCACTACATCAACATCCCCACTACTTAGTGCTTGTTTAGCCAGTACATCAACATCCCCACTACTTAGTGCTTGTTTAGCCAGTACATCAACATCCCCACTACTTAGTGCTTGTTTAGCCAGTACATCAACATCCCCACTACTTAGTGCTTGTTTATCCAGTACATCAACATCCCCACTACTTAGTGCTTGTTTAGCCAGTACATCAAAATCCCCACTACTTAGTGCTTGTTTAGCCAGTACATCAACATCCCCACTACTTAGTGCTTGTTTAGCCAGTACATCAACATCCCCACTACTTAGTGCTTGTTTAGCCAGTACATCAACATCCCCACTACTTAGTGCTTGTTTAGCCAGTACATCAACATCCCCACTACTTAGTGCTTGTTCAGCCAGTACATCAACATCCCCACTACTTAGTGCTTGTTCAGCCAGTACATCAACATCCCCACTACTTAGTGCTTGTTAACCCAGTACATCAACATCCCCACTACTTAGTGCTTGTTTAGCCAGTACATCAACATCCCCACTACTTAGTGCTTGTTTAGCCAGTACATCAACATCCCCTCTACTTAGTGCTTGTTAACCCAGTACATCAACATCCCCACTACTTAGTGCTTGTTTAGTCAGTACATCAACATCCCCACTACTTAGTGCTTGTTAACCCAGTACATCAACATCCCCACTACTTAGTGCTTGTTTAGCCAGTACATCAACATCCCCACTACTTAGTGCTTGTTTAGCCAGTACATCAACATCCCCACTACTTAGTGCTTGTTTAGCCAGTACATCAACATCCCCACTACTTAGTGCTTGTTAACCCAGTACATCAACATCCCCACTACTTAGTGCTTGTTAAGCCAGTACATCAACATCCCCACTACTTAGTGCTTGTTTAGCCAGTACATCAACATCCCCACTACTTAGTGCTTGTTAAGCCAGTACATCAACATCCCCACTACTTAGTGCTTGTTAACCCAGTACATCAACATCCCCACTACTTAGTGCTTGTTAAGCCAGTACATCAACATCCCCACTACTTAGTGCTTGTTTAGCCAGTACATCAACATCCCCACTACTTAGTGCTTGTTTAGCCAGTACATCAACATCCCCACTACTTAGTGCTTGTTTAGCCAGTACATCAACATCCCCACTACTTAGTGCTTGTTCAGCCAGTACATCAACATCCCCACTACTTAGTGCTTGTTTAGCCAGTACATCAACATCCCAACTACTTAGTGCTTGTTTAGCCAGTACATCAACATCCCCACTACTTAGTGCTTGTTTATCCAGTACATCAACATCCCCACTACTTAGTGCTTGTTTAGCCAGTACATCAACATCCCCACTACTTAGTGCTTGTTTATCCAGTACATCAACATCCCCACTACTTAGTGCTTGTTAACCCAGTACATCAACATCCCCACTACTTAGTGCTTGTTTATCCAGTACATCAACATCCCCACTACTTAGTGCTTGTTTATCCAGTACATCAACATCCCCACTACTTAGTGCTTGTTTAGCCAGTACATCAACATCCCCACTACTAAGTGCTTGTTTAGCCAGTACATCAACATCCCCACTACTTAGTGCTTGTTTAGCCAGTACATCAACATCCCCATTACTTAGTGCTTGTTTAGCCAGTACATCAACATCCCCACTACTTAGTGCTTGTTCAGCCAGTACATCAACATCCCCACTACTTAGTGCTTGTTTAGCCAGTACATCAACATCCCCACTACTTAGTGCTTGTTTAGCCAGTACATCAACATCCCCACTACTTAGTGCTTGTTTAGCCAGTACATCAACATCCCCACTACTTAGTGCTTGTTTAGCCAGTACATCAACATCCCCACTACTTAGTGCTTGTTTAGCCAGTACATCAACATCCCCACTACTTAGTGCTTGTTTATCCAGTACATCAACATCCCCACTACTTAGTGCTTGTTTAGCCAGTACATCAACATCCCCACTACTTAGTGCTTGTTTAGCCAGTACATCAACATCCCCACTACTTAGTGCTTGTTTAGCCAGTACATCAACATCCCCACTACTTAGTGCTTGTTTAGCCACTACATCAACATCCCCACTACTTAGTGCTTGTTTAGCCAGTACATCAACATCCCCACTACTTAGTGCTTGTTTAGCCAGTACATCAACATCCCCACTACTTAGTGCTTGTTTAGCCAGTACATCAACATCCCCACTACTTAGTGCTTGTTTATCCAGTACATCAACATCCCCACTACTTAGTGCTTGTTTAGCCAGTACATCAACATCCCCACTACTTAGTGCTTGTTTAGCCAGTACATCAACATCCCCACTACTTAGTGCTTGTTTAGCCAGTACATCAACATCCCCACTACTTAGTGCTTGTTTATCCAGTACATCAAAATCCCCACTACTTAGTGCTTGTTTAGCCAGTACATCAACATCCCCACTACTTAGTGCTTGTTTAGCCAGTACATCAACATCCCCACTACTTAGTGCTTGTTTAGCCAGTACATCAACATCCCCACTACTTAGTGCTTGTTTAGCCAGTACATCAACATCCCCACTACTTAGTGCTTGTTCAGCCAGTACATCAACATCCCCACTACTTAGTGCTTGTTCAGCCAGTACATCAACATCCCCACTACTTAGTGCTTGTTAACCCAGTACATCAACATCCCCACTACTTAGTGCTTGTTTAGCCAGTACATCAACATCCCCACTACTTAGTGCTTGTTTAGCCAGTACATCAACATCCCCTCTACTTAGTGCTTGTTAACCCAGTACATCAACATCCCCACTACTTAGTGCTTGTTTAGTCAGTACATCAACATCCCCACTACTTAGTGCTTGTTAACCCAGTACATCAACATCCCCACTACTTAGTGCTTGTTTAGCCAGTACATCAACATCCCCACTACTTAGTGCTTGTTTAGCCAGTACATCAACATCCCCACTACTTAGTGCTTGTTTAGCCAGTACATCAACATCCCCACTACTTAGTGCTTGTTAACCCAGTACATCAACATCCCCACTACTTAGTGCTTGTTAAGCCAGTACATCAACATCCCCACTACTTAGTGCTTGTTTAGCCAGTACATCAACATCCCCACTACTTAGTGCTTGTTAAGCCAGTACATCAACATCCCCACTACTTAGTGCTTGTTAACCCAGTACATCAACATCCCCACTACTTAGTGCTTGTTAAGCCAGTACATCAACATCCCCACTACTTAGTGCTTGTTTAGCCAGTACATCAACATCCCCACTACTTAGTGCTTGTTTAGCCAGTACATCAACATCCCCACTACTTAGTGCTTGTTTAGCCAGTACATCAACATCCCCACTACTTAGTGCTTGTTCAGCCAGTACATCAACATCCCCACTACTTAGTGCTTGTTTAGCCAGTACATCAACATCCCAACTACTTAGTGCTTGTTTAGCCAGTACATCAACATCCCCACTACTTAGTGCTTGTTTATCCAGTACATCAACATCCCCACTACTTAGTGCTTGTTTAGCCAGTACATCAACATCCCCACTACTTAGTGCTTGTTTATCCAGTACATCAACATCCCCACTACTTAGTGCTTGTTAACCCAGTACATCAACATCCCCACTACTTAGTGCTTGTTTATCCAGTACATCAACATCCCCACTACTTAGTGCTTGTTTATCCAGTACATCAACATCCCCACTACTTAGTGCTTGTTTAGCCAGTACATCAACATCCCCACTACTAAGTGCTTGTTTAGCCAGTACATCAACATCCCCACTACTTAGTGCTTGTTTAGCCAGTACATCAACATCCCCATTACTTAGTGCTTGTTTAGCCAGTACATCAACATCCCCACTACTTAGTGCTTGTTCAGCCAGTACATCAACATCCCCACTACTTAGTGCTTGTTTAGCCAGTACATCAACATCCCCACTACTTAGTGCTTGTTTAGCCAGTACATCAACATCCCCACTACTTAGTGCTTGTTTAGCCAGTACATCAACATCCCCACTACTTAGTGCTTGTTTAGCCAGTACATCAACATCCCCACTACTTAGTGCTTGTTTAGCCAGTACATCAACATCCCCACTACTTAGTGCTTGTTTATCCAGTACATCAACATCCCCACTACTTAGTGCTTGTTTAGCCAGTACATCAACATCCCCACTACTTAGTGCTTGTTTAGCCAGTACATCAACATCCCCACTACTTAGTGCTTGTTTAGCCAGTACATCAACATCCCCACTACTTAGTGCTTGTTTATCCAGTACATCAACATCCCCACTACTTAGTGCTTGTTTAGCCAGTACATCAACATCCCCACTACTTAGTGCTTGTTTAGCCAGTACATCAACATCCCCACTACTTAGTGCTTGTTTAGCCAGTACATCAACATCCCCACTACTTAGTGCTTGTTTAGCCAGTACATCAACATCCCCACTACTTAGTGCTTGTTCAGCCAGTACATCAACATCCCCACTACTTAGTGCTTGTTCAGCCAGTACATCAACATCCCCACTACTTAGTGCTTGTTAACCCAGTACATCAACATCCCCACTACTTAGTGCTTGTTTAGCCAGTATATCAACATCCCCACTACTTAGTGCTTGTTTAGCCAGTACATCAACATCCCCTCTACTTAGTGCTTGTTAACCCAGTACATCAACATCCCCACTACTTAGTGCTTGTTTAGCCAGTACATCAACATCCCCACTACTTAGTGCTTGTTTAGCCAGTACATCAACATCCCCACTACTTAGTGCTTGTTTAGCCAGTACATCAACATCCCCACTACTTAGTGCTTGTTTAGCCAGTACATCAACATCCCCACTACTTAGTGCTTGTTTATCCAGTACATCAACATCCCCACTACTTAGTGCTTGTTTAGCCAGTACATCAACATCCCCACTACTTAGTGCTTGTTTAGCCAGTACATCAACATCCCCACTACTTAGTGCTTGTTTAGCCAGTACATCAACATCCCCACTACTTAGTGCTTGTTTAGCCAGTACATCAACATCCCCACTACTTAGTGCTTGTTCAGCCAGTACATCAACATCCCCACTACTTAGTGCTTGTTCAGCCAGTACATCAACATCCCCACTACTTAGTGCTTGTTAACCCAGTACATCAACATCCCCACTACTTAGTGCTTGTTTAGCCAGTACATCAACATCCCCACTACTTAGTGCTTGTTCAGCCAGTACATCAACATCCCCACTACTTAGTGCTTGTTAACCCAGTACATCAACATCCCCACTACTTAGTGCTTGTTTAGCCAGTACATCAACATCCCCACTACTTAGTGCTTGTTTAGCCAGTACATCAACATCCCCACTACTTAGTGCTTGTTTAGCCAGTACATCAACATCCCCACTACTTAGTGCTTGTTTAGCCAGTACATCAACATCCCCACTACTTAGTGCTTGTTAACCCAGTACATCAACATCCCCACTACTTAGTGCTTGTTAAGCCAGTACATCAACATCCCCACTACTTAGTGCTTGTTTAGCCAGTACATCAACATCCCCACTACTTAGTGCTTGTTAAGCCAGTACATCAACATCCCCACTACTTAGTGCTTGTTAACCCAGTACATCAACATCCCCACTACTTAGTGCTTGTTAAGCCAGTACATCAACATCCCCACTACTTAGTGCTTGTTTAGCCAGCACATCAACATCCCCACTACTTAGTGCTTGTTCAGCCAGTACATCAACATCCCCACTACTTAGTGCTTGTTTAGTCAGTACATCAACATCCCCACTACTTAGTGCTTGTTAACCCAGTACATCAACATCCCCACTACTTAGTGCTTGTTTAGCCAGTACATCAACATCCCCACTACTTAGTGCTTGTTAAGCCAGTACATCAACATCCCCACTACTAAGTGCTTGTTCAGCCAGTACATCAACATCCCCACTACTTAGTGCTTGTTCAGCCAGTACATCAACATCCCCACTACTTAGTGCTTGTTTAGCCAGTACATCAACATCCCCACTACTTAGTGCTTGTTTAGCCAGTACATCAACATCCCCACTACTTAGTGCTTGTTTAGCCAGTACATCAACATCCCCTCTACTTAGTGCTTGTTTAGCCAGTACATCAACATCCCCACTACTTAGTGCTTGTTTAGCCAGTACATCAACATCCCCTCTACTTAGTGCTTGTTTAGCCAGTACATCAACATCCCCTCTACTTAGTGCTTGTTTAGCCAGTACATCAACATCCCCACTACTTAGTGCTTGTTAACCCAGTACATCAACATCCCCACTACTTAGTGCTTGTTTAGTCAGTACATCAACATCCCCACTACTTAGTGCTTGTTTAGCCAGTACATCAACATCCCCACTACTTAGTGCTTGTTTAGCCAGTACATCAACATCCCCTCTACTTAGTGCTTGTTTAGCCAGTACATCAACATCCCCTCTACTTAGTGCTTGTTTAGCCAGTACATCAACATCCCCACTACTTAGTGCTTGTTAACCCAGTACATCAACATCCCCACTACTTAGTGCTTGTTTAGTCAGTACATCAACATCCCCACTACTTTGTGCTTGTTTAGCCAGTACATCAACATCCCCACTACTTAGTGCTTGTTTAGCCAGTACATCAACATCCCCACTACTTAGTGCTTGTTAAGCCAGTACATCAACATCCCCACTACTTAGTGCTTGTTAACCCAGTACATCAACATCCCCACTACTTAGTGCTTGTTTAGTCAGTACATCAACATCCCCACTACTTAGTGCTTGTTTAGCCAGTACATCAACATCCCCACTACTTAGTGCTTGTTCAGCCAGTACATCCACATCCCCACTACTTAGTGCTTGTTTAGCCAGTACATCAACATCCCCACTACTTAGTGCTTGTTCAGCCAGTACATCAACATCCCCACTACTTAGTGCTTGTTTAGCCAGTACATCAACATCCCCTCTACTTAGTGCTTGTTAACCCAGTACATCAACATCCCCTCTACTTAGTGCTTGTTTAGCCAGTACATCAACATCCCCACTACTTAGTGCTTGTTTAGTCAGTACATCAACATCCCCACTACTTATTGCTTGTTCAGCCAGTACATCAACATCCCCACTACTTAGTGCTTGTTTAGCCAGTACATCAACATCCCCACTACTTAGTGCTTGTTTAGCCAGTACATCAACATCCCCACTACTTAGTGCTTGTTTAGCCAGTACATCAACATCCCCACTACTTAGTGCTTGTTTAGCCAGTACATCAACATCCCCTCTACTTAGTGCTTGTTCAGCCAGTACATCAACATCCCCACTACTTAGTGCTTGTTTAGCCAGTACATCAACATCCCCACTACTTAGTGCTTGTTTAGCCAGTACATCAACATCCCCACTACTTAGTGCTTGTTTAGCCAGTACATCAACATCCCCACTACTTAGTGCTTGTTTAGCCAGTACATCAACATCCCCACTACTTAGTGCTTGTTTATCCAGTACATCAACATCCCCACTACTTAGTGCTTGTTTAGCCAGTACATCAACATCCCCACTACTTAGTGCTTGTTTAGCCAGTACATCAACATCCCCACTACTTAGTGCTTGTTTAGCCAGTACATCAACATCCCCACTACTTAGTGCTTGTTTATCCAGTACATCAACATCCCCACTACTTAGTGCTTGTTTAGCCAGTACATCAACATCCCCACTACTTAGTGCTTGTTTAGCCAGTACATCAACATCCCCACTACTTAGTGCTTGTTTAGCCAGTACATCAACATCCCCACTACTTAGTGCTTGTTTAGCCAGTACATCAACATCCCCACTACTTAGTGCTTGTTCAGCCAGTACATCAACATCCCCACTACTTAGTGCTTGTTCAGCCAGTACATCAACATCCCCACTACTTAGTGCTTGTTAACCCAGTACATCAACATCCCCACTACTTAGTGCTTGTTTAGCCAGTACATCAACATCCCCACTACTTAGTGCTTGTTTAGCCAGTACATCAACATCCCCTCTACTTAGTGCTTGTTAACCCAGTACATCAACATCCCCACTACTTAGTGCTTGTTTAGCCAGTACATCAACATCCCCACTACTTAGTGCTTGTTTAGCCAGTACATCAACATCCCCACTACTTAGTGCTTGTTTAGCCAGTACATCAACATCCCCACTACTTAGTGCTTGTTTAGCCAGTACATCAACATCCCCACTACTTAGTGCTTGTTTATCCAGTACATCAACATCCCCACTACTTAGTGCTTGTTTAGCCAGTACATCAACATCCCCACTACTTAGTGCTTGTTTAGCCAGTACATCAACATCCCCACTACTTAGTGCTTGTTTAGCCAGTACATCAACATCCCCACTACTTAGTGCTTGTTTAGCCAGTACATCAACATCCCCACTACTTAGTGCTTGTTCAGCCAGTACATCAACATCCCCACTACTTAGTGCTTGTTCAGCCAGTACATCAACATCCCCACTACTTAGTGCTTGTTAACCCAGTACATCAACATCCCCACTACTTAGTGCTTGTTTAGCCAGTACATCAACATCCCCACTACTTAGTGCTTGTTCAGCCAGTACATCAACATCCCCACTACTTAGTGCTTGTTAACCCAGTACATCAACATCCCCACTACTTAGTGCTTGTTTAGCCAGTACATCAACATCCCCACTACTTAGTGCTTGTTTAGCCAGTACATCAACATCCCCACTACTTAGTGCTTGTTTAGCCAGTACATCAACATCCCCACTACTTAGTGCTTGTTTAGCCAGTACATCAACATCCCCACTACTTAGTGCTTGTTAACCCAGTACATCAACATCCCCACTACTTAGTGCTTGTTAAGCCAGTACATCAACATCCCCACTACTTAGTGCTTGTTTAGCCAGTACATCAACATCCCCACTACTTAGTGCTTGTTAAGCCAGTACATCAACATCCCCACTACTTAGTGCTTGTTAACCCAGTACATCAACATCCCCACTACTTAGTGCTTGTTAAGCCAGTACATCAACATCCCCACTACTTAGTGCTTGTTTAGCCAGTACATCAACATCCCCACTACTTAGTGCTTGTTCAGCCAGTACATCAACATCCCCACTACTTAGTGCTTGTTTAGTCAGTACATCAACATCCCCACTACTTAGTGCTTGTTAACCCAGTACATCAACATCCCCACTACTTAGTGCTTGTTTAGCCAGTACATCAACATCCCCACTACTTAGTGCTTGTTAAGCCAGTACATCAACATCCCCACTACTAAGTGCTTGTTCAGCCAGTACATCAACATCCCCACTACTTAGTGCTTGTTCAGCCAGTACATCAACATCCCCACTACTTAGTGCTTGTTTAGCCAGTACATCAACATCCCCACTACTTAGTGCTTGTTTAGCCAGTACATCAACATCCCCACTACTTAGTGCTTGTTTAGCCAGTACATCAACATCCCCTCTACTTAGTGCTTGTTTAGCCAGTACATCAACATCCCCACTACTTAGTGCTTGTTTAGCCAGTACATCAACATCCCCTCTACTTAGTGCTTGTTTAGCCAGTACATCAACATCCCCTCTACTTAGTGCTTGTTTAGCCAGTACATCAACATCCCCACTACTTAGTGCTTGTTAACCCAGTACATCAACATCCCCACTACTTAGTGCTTGTTTAGTCAGTACATCAACATCCCCACTACTTAGTGCTTGTTTAGCCAGTACATCAACATCCCCACTACTTAGTGCTTGTTTAGCCAGTACATCAACATCCCCTCTACTTAGTGCTTGTTTAGCCAGTACATCAACATCCCCTCTACTTAGTGCTTGTTTAGCCAGTACATCAACATCCCCACTACTTAGTGCTTGTTAACCCAGTACATCAACATCCCCACTACTTAGTGCTTGTTTAGTCAGTACATCAACATCCCCACTACTTTGTGCTTGTTTAGCCAGTACATCAACATCCCCACTACTTAGTGCTTGTTTAGCCAGTACATCAACATCCCCACTACTTAGTGCTTGTTAAGCCAGTACATCAACATCCCCACTACTTAGTGCTTGTTAACCCAGTACATCAACATCCCCACTACTTAGTGCTTGTTTAGTCAGTACATCAACATCCCCACAACTTAGTGCTTGTTTAGCCAGTACATCAACATCCCCACTACTTAGTGCTTGTTCAGCCAGTACATCAACATCCCCACTACTTAGTGCTTGTTTAGCCAGTACATCAACATCCCCACTACTTAGTGCTTGTTCAGCCAGTACATCAACATCCCCACTACTTAGTGCTTGTTTAGCCAGTACATCAACATCCCCTCTACTTAGTGCTTGTTAACCCAGTACATCAACATCCCCTCTACTTAGTGCTTGTTTAGCCAGTACATCAACATCCCCACTACTTAGTGCTTGTTTAGTCAGTACATCAACATCCCCACTACTTATTGCTTGTTCAGCCAGTACATCAACATCCCCACTACTTAGTGCTTGTTTAGTCAGTACATCAACATCCCCACTACTTAGTGCTTGTTTAGCCAGTACATCAACATCCCCACTACTTAGTGCTTGTTTAGCCAGTACATCAACATCCCCACTACTTAGTGCTTGTTTAGCCAGTACATCAACATCCCCACTACTTAGTGCTTGTTTAGCCAGTACATCAACATCCCCACTACTTAGTGCTTGTTTAGCCAGTACATCAACATCCCCACTACTTAGTGCTTGTTTAGCCAGTACATCAACATCCCCACTACTTAGTGCTTGTTAACCCAGTACATCAACATCCCCACTACTAAGTGCTTGTTTAGCCAGTACATCAACATCCCCACTACTTAGTGCTTGTTAACCCAGTACATCAACATCCCCACTACTAAGTGCTTGTTTAGCCAGTACATCAACATCCCCACTACTTAGTGCTTGTTTAGCCAGTACATCAACATCCCCACTACTTAGTGCTTGTTTAGCCAGTACATCAACATCCCCACTACTTAGTGCTTGTTTAGCCAGTACATCAACATCTCCACTACTTAGTGCTTGTTTAGCCAGTACATCAACATCCCCACTACTTAGTGCTTGTTAACCCAGTACATCAACATCCCCACTACTTAGTGCTTGTTCAGCCAGTACATCAACATCCCCACTACTAAGTGCTTGTTTAGCCAGTACATCAACATCCCCACTACTTAGTGCTTGTTCAGCCAGTACATCAACATCCCCACTACTAAGTGCTTGTTCAGCCAGTACATCAACATCCCCACTACTTAGTGCTTGTTTATCCAGTACATCAACATCCCCACTACTTAGTGCTTGTTTAGCCAGTACATCAACATCCCCACTACTTAGTGCTTGTTCAGCCAGTACATCAACATCCCCACTACTTAGTGCTTGTTTAGCCAGTACATCAACTGCCTTGTTCCCCTCCACTCCCACATGAGCTGGGACCCATGTAAATATGATCTGTATACCCATTTGTTTACTCCTGCCATGGGTTTGTAGCACCTCATAAAGCAGGTCTTGTCTGATACATTATATAAAGGACTGAAGACTCCTTAACACTGCACATGAATCAAGGTCTTGTCTGATACATGATATAAAGGACTGGAGACTCCTTAACACTGCACATGAATCAGGTCTTGTCTGCTACATGATATAAAGGACTGAAGACTCCTTAACACTGCACAGAGCAAATACCTTCCTCCACCCACTGCAAGGCCAACAGTACGGCCATCAGCTCCGCCATATATACAGTCAGATGATCTGTAATACGTTTCCTGACTCTCACCCCACATGCCTGCACTACACATGCTGACCCAGTATGTCCTGTCATTGGATCTTTTGAACCATCTGTGTAAATGGACACAACATCCTGACACACAACATCCTGACACACAATATCCAGACGTCTCTTAAACCAATCAGAT
>NC_092115.1:1656129-1834326 GCF_045679555.1 Salvelinus alpinus | reverse complement strand
AACACCCTCCCTATCTTTCAGCCCAGTCCCCTACATGCAGCCCAGTCTCCTACATGCAGCCCAGTCCCCTACATGCAGCCCAGTCCCCTACATGCAGCCCAGTCCCCTACATGCAGCCCAGTCCCTACATGCAGCCCAGTCCCTACATGCAGCCCAGTCCCCTACATGCAGCCCAGTCCCCTACATGCAGCCCAGTTTCCTACATGCAGCCCAGTCCCCTACATGCAGCCCAGTCCCTACATGCAGCCCAGCAGCCCAGTCCCCTACATGCAGCCCAGTCCCTACATGCAGCCCAGTCCCTACATGCAGCCCAGTCCCTACATACAGCCCAGTCCCCTACATGCAGGCCAGTACCTACATGCAGCCCAGTCCCCTACATGCAGCCCAGTCCCTACATGCAGCCCAGTCCCCTATATGCAGCCCAGTCCCTACATGCAGCCCAGTCCCTACATGCAGCCCAGTCCCTACATACAGCCCAGTCCCCTACATGCAGCCCAGTCCCCTACATGCAGCCCAGTCCCCTACATGCAGCCCAGTCCCCTACATGTAGCCCAGTCCCCTACATGCAGCCCAGTCCCCTACATGTAGCCCAGTCCCCTACATGCAGCCCAGTCCCTACATGCAGCCCAGTCCCTACATGCAGCCCAGCAGCACAGTCCCCTACATGCAGCCCAGTCCCTACATGCAGCCCAGTCCCTACATGCAGCCCAGTCCCTACATACAGCCCAGTCCCCTACATGCAGCCCAGTACCTACATGCAGCCCAGTCCCCTACATGCAGCCCAGTCCCTACATGCAGCCCAGTCCCTACATGCAGCCCAGTCCCCTATATGCAGCCCAGTCCCTACATGCAGCCCAGTCCCTACATGCAGCCCAGTCCCTACATACAGCCCAGTCCCCTACATGCAGCCCAGTCCCCTACATGCAGCCCAGTCCCCTACATGCAGCCCAGTCCCCTACATGTAGCCCAGTCCCCTACATGCAGCCCAGTCCCTACATGCAGCCCAGTCCCTACATGCAGCCCAGTCCCTACATGCAGCCCAGTCCCTACATGCAGCCCAGTCCCTACATGCAGCCCAGTCCCTACATGCAGCCCAGTCCCTACATGCAGCCCAGTCCCTACATGCAGCCCAGTCCCTACATGCAGCCCAGTCCCCTACATGCAGCCCAGTCCCTACATGCAGCCCAGTCCCTACATGCAGCCCAGTCCCTACATGCAGCCCAGACCCTACATGCAGCCCAGTCCCTACATGCAGCCCAGTCCCTACCAGCAGCCCAGTCCCCTACATGCAGTCCCTACATGCAGCCCAGTCCCTACCAGCAGCCCAGTCCCCTACATGCAGCCCAGTCCCCTACATGCAGCCCAGTCCCCTACATGCAGCCCAGTGCCCTACATGCAGCCCAGTCCCCTACATGCAGCCCAGTCCCTACATGCAGCCCAGACCCTACATGCAGCCCAGTCCCCTACATGCAGCCCAGTCCCCTACATGCAGCCCAGTCCCTACATACAGCCCAGTCCCCTACATGCAGCCCAGTCCCCTACATGCAGCCCAGTCCCCTACATGCAGCCCAGTCCCCTACATGCAGCCCAGCAGCCCAGTCCCCTACATGCAGCCCAGTCCCCTACATGCAGCCCAGTCCCTACATGCAGCCCAGCAGCCCAGTCCCCTACATGCAGCCCAGTCCCCTACATGCAGCCCAGTCCCCTACATGCAGCCCAGTTTCCTACATGCAGCCCAGTCCCCTACATGCAGCCCAGTCCCCTACATGCAGCCCAGTTTCCTACATGCAGCCCAGTCCCTACATGCAGCCCAGTCCCTACATGCAGCCCAGCAGCCCAGTCCCCTACATGCAGCCCAGTCCCCTACATGCAGCCCAGTTTCCTACATGCAGCCCAGTCCCCTACATGCAGCCCAGCAGCCCAGTCCCCTACATGCAGCCCAGTCCCCTACATGCAGCCCAGTCCCCTACATGCAGCCCAGTCCCTACATGCAGCCCAGTCCCCTACATGCAGCCCAGTCCCTACATGCAGCCCAGCAGCCCAGTCCCTACATGCAGCCCAGTCCCCTACATGCAGCCCAGTCCCCTACATGCAGCCCAGTCCCTACATACAGCCCAGTCCCCTACATGCAGCCCAGTCCCCTACATGCAGCCCAGTCCCCTACATGCAGCCCAGTCCCCTACATGCAGCCCAGTCCCCTACATGCAGCCCAGTTTCCTACATGCAGCCCAGTCCCTACATGCAGCCCAGCAGCCCAGTCCCCTACATGCAGCCCAGTCCCCTACATGCAGCCCAGTCCCTACATGCAGCCCAGTCCCCTACATGCAGCCCAGTCCCCTACATGCAGCCCAGTCCCTACATGCAGCCCAGTCCCCTACATGCAGCCCAGTCCCTACATGCAGCCCAGTCCCTACATACAGCCCAGTCCCCTACATGCAGCCCAGTACCTACATGCAGCCCAGTCCCCTACATGCAGCCCAGTCCCTACATGCAGCCCAGTCCCCTACATGCAGCCCAGTCCCTACATGCAGCCCAGTCCCTACATGCAGCCCAGTCCCTACATACAGCCCAGTCCCCTACATGCAGCCCAGTCCCCTACATGCAGCCCAGTCCCCTACATGCAGCCCAGTCCCCTACATGCAGCCCAGTCCCCTACATGCAGCCCAGTCCCCTACATGCAGCCCAGTCCCTACATGCAGCCCAGTCCCTACATGCAGCCCAGTCCCTACATGCAGCCCAGTCCCTACATGCAGCCCAGTCCCTACATGCAGCCCAGTCCCTACATGCAGCCCAGTCCCTACATGCAGCCCAGTCCCCTACATGCAGCCCAGTCCCCTACATGCAGCCCAGTCCCCTACATGCAGCCCAGTCCCTACATGCAGCCCAGTCCCCTACATGCAGCCCAGTCCCTACATGCAGCCCAGTCCCCTACATGCAGCCCAGTCCCCTACATGCAGCCCAGTCCCTACATGCAGCCCAGTCCCTACATGCAGCCCAGTCCCTACATGCAGCCCAGTCCCTACATGCAGCCCAGTCCCTACATGCAGCCCAGACCCTACATGCAGCCCAGTCCCTACATGCAGCCCAGTCCCTACCAGCAGCCCAGTCCCCTACATGCAGTCCCTACATGCAGCCCAGTCCCTACCAGCAGCCCAGTCCCCTACATGCAGCCCAGTACCTACATGCAGCCCAGTCCCCTACATGCAGCCCAGTCCCCTACATGCAGCCCAGTCCCCTACATGCAGCCCAGTCCCTACATGCAGCCCAGACCCTACATGCAGCCCAGTCCCCTACATGCAGCCCAGTCCCCTACATGCAGCCCAGTCCCCTACATGCAGCCCAGTCCCCTACATGCAGCCCAGACCCTACATGCAGCCCAGTCCCTACATGCAGCCCAGACCCTACATGCAGCCCAGTCCCCTACATGCAGCCCAGTCCCTACATGCAGCCCAGTCCCCTACATGCAGCCCAGTCCCCTACATGCAGCCCAGTCCCCTACATGCAGCCCAGTCCCTACATGCAGCCCAGTCCCTACATGCAGCCCAGTCCCTACATGCAGCCCAGTCCCCTACATGCAGCCCAGTCCCTACATGCAGCCCAGTCCCCTACATGCAGCCCAGTCCCCTACATGCAGCCCAGTCCCTACATGCAGCCCAGTCCCCTACATGCAGCCCAGTCCCCTACATGCAGCCCAGTCCCTACATGCAGCCCAGTCCCCTACATGCAGCCCAGTCCCTACATGCAGCCCAGTCCCTACATACAGCCCAGTCCTCTACATGCAGCCCAGTCCCCTACATGCAGCCCAGTCCCCTACATGCAGCCCAGTCCCCTACATGCAGCCCAGTTTCCTACATGCAGCCCAGTCCCTACATGCAGCCCAGTCCCTACATGCAGCCCAGTCCCTACATGCAGCCCAGCAGCCCAGTCCCCTACATGCAGCCCAGTCCCTACATGCAGCCCAGTCCCTACATGCAGCCCAGTCCCTACATACAGCCCAGTCCCCTACATGCAGCCCAGTACCTACATGCAGCCCAGTCCCCTACATGCAGCCCAGTCCCTACATGCAGCCCAGTCCCCTACATGCAGCCCAGTCCCTACATGCAGCCCAGTCCCTACATGCAGCCCAGTCCCTAAGTCCCTACATGCAGCCCAGTCCCTACATGCAGCCCAGTCCCTACATACAGCCCAGTCCCCTACATGCAGCCCAGTCCCCTACATGCAACCCAGTCCCCTACATGCAGCCCAGTCCCCTACATGCAGCCCAGTCCCCTACATGCAGCCCAGTCCCCTACATGCAGCCCAGTCCCTACATGCAGCCCAGTCCCCTACATGCAGCCCAGTCCCCTACATGCAGCCCAGTCCCTACATGCAGCCCAGTCCCTACATGCAGCCCAGTCTCTACATGCAGCCCAGTCCCCTACATGCAGCCCAGTCCCTACATGGAGCCCAGTCCCTACATGCAGCCCAGTCCCCTACATGCAGCCCAGTCCCTACATGCAGCCCAGTCCCCTACATGCAGCCCAGTCCCCTACATGCAGCCCAGTCCCTACATGCAGCCCAGTCCCTACATGCAGCCCAGTCCCCTACATGCAGCCCAGTCCCTACATACAGCCCAGTCCCCTACATGCAGCCCAGTCCCCTACATGCAGCCCAGTCCCCTACATGCAGCCCAGTCCCCTACATGCAGCCCAGTCCCCTACATGCAGCCCAGTCCCCTACATGCAGCCCAGTCCCTACATGCAGCCCAGTCCCTACATGCAGCCCAGTCCCTACATGCAGCCCAGTCCCTACATGCAGCCCAGTCCCTACATGCAGCCCAGTCCCTACATGCAGCCCAGTCCCCTACATGCAGCCCAGTCCCCTACATGCAGCCCAGTCCCCTACATGCAGCCCAGTCCCTACATGCAGCCCAGTCCCCTACATGCAGCCCAGTCCCTACATGCAGCCCAGTCCCCTACATGCAGCCCAGTCCCCTACATGCAGCCCAGTCCCTACATGCAGCCCAGTCCCTACATGCAGCCCAGTCCCTACATGCAGCCCAGTCCCTACATGCAGCCCAGTCCCTACATGCAGCCCAGACCCTACATGCAGCCCAGTCCCTACATGCAGCCCAGTCCCTACATGCAGCCCAGTCCCTACCAGCAGCCCAGTCCCCTACATGCAGCCCAGTACCTACATGCAGCCCAGTCCCCTACATGCAGCCCAGTCCCCTACATGCAGCCCAGTCCCCTACATGCAGCCCAGTCCCCTACATGCAGCCCAGTCCCCTACATGCAGCCCAGTCCCTACATGCAGCCCAGTCCCCTACATGCAGCCCAGTCCCCTACATGCAGCCCAGTCCCCTACATGCAGCCCAGTCCCCTACATGCAGCCCAGTCCCCTACATGCAGCCCAGTCCCCTACATGCAGCCCAGTCCCCTACATACAGCCCAGTCCCTACATGCAGCCCAGTCCACATCTTGACTACAAAATAGGTGAAGCTGTTGACCAGGTGCTTTTCAACTTCATTTGGACAAATCGTACACATTATGTTAGGAAATCTGTCGTTATGAACTCATATGAATATGGTGGTCTCAATTTTTATTTTTTATTTTCCTATTTTGAATAATACTTTTAAGATAAATTGTGCTGAACATTTCTTAAAGAATCCAACTTCAATTTAGAACTTCATCCCTCATTATATCTTCTCCCGTTTTAGAGACTTTAATTTTATGTTACTTTGTAACTATACCATTGATAAGATTCCTGCAAACTGATCTGCGTTTCATAGACAAGTACTCTTAGCTTGGTCGTTAATATATAAACATAATTTTTCCCCCCACATTCGTATTTAATTTGGAACAATAAGGACATTTTGTATAGAAACAAGTCTTTATTTTTTAAGAACTGGTTCAATAATCATATCCTGCTGGTGAGTCATCTTTTTAATGCAGAAGGATTGTTACTCAATTATGAGGAATTTTTATCTCGTTACTATATCCCTGTAACACCTAGAGAGTTCGCCATAGTCTTTGATGCTATTCCATCTGGAACTCTCATGTTGTTTAGAGGTGTAACCAGACCTCACCTTCTGGACCTGCCCTCGCTTAATCCAGGTGACTCTCCAATAGGGAAACATGTGTTTCTCCTTGCTCCCTCAGAACAACAGATCTATACGTGCTTTATTTCAAAGGGATATTGTGTCCATTCCTTATGTCACAAGTTACTGGAATACATTGGTCACTAATATCTGCTGGAAAAAAAGTCTGGTTGTTACCACACAAATACCCATGATGTTAACAAGGTGAAAGAGGTCTCTTTCAGAATGATCCATAAGTATTACCCTGCCAATCATTACCTGAAGAAACTCAAAAAAGACATTAACATTGATTGTACTTTTTGTGTTGAGCATCCAGAAACAGTTCTGCATTTATTTAGGCTTTGTCTATATGTAAAACAATTATGTAAAGATATTCACAGTTTTATAATTGTTAATATTCTTGATGACTTTTGTTTTGTTATGGGAGAATGTGCTGCTCGGTTTCCTTAACTATAATAAGGATAAAGAAAAACAATTTGACCTCAAATCTAATTGTGCTAATGGCAAAATGTCATATTCATAAATGTAAATTCACTAATAAAAAAACACTCTTCCTGTTTTCTAGAAGGAATTTGAGCAGTACATTAAGACCATTCTACATTCTTCTAATAAGAAAACTGTTAAAACAATCAATATGTGTGTTTATTTTAAGGTATTTGTATAATCTGTCATTTGTTGTACCCCCTAGCATATGTTTCATTGTCTATTTGTGTACTTCTTGTATGTGTACAGACTATTCTACATTATTATAAAATTCAAAAGACACTCGCACATCTGAGCAATCTTATTTGCAGGTGCCATGGCAATAATTGAACAAGATGAAGGAAAAAGGAAACCGCACACTGCTCTTGATAGTATTTTTCCTTCACATTATTATAAAATAAAAACGCCTGATTGGTTTAGTATCGGTTTCCGTAGAAGACAAAAAGGCTACACTGCGCACGTGTTACGGCGTGTGCCACGTCATCTATAGTTTGTCTGTTTAAATGGTTTTGACCAGCAGGTGTCGCTACTCTACACCGTGTTGATCAACGCCTCGAGTAATCAACATATTTTCTACACAATTGGCTGTAAATGCTCAATGCTTCAGAAAGCTTCGTTTCCCCATCACTGAATTTACGCTGTCTCCGTATTTATATCTCTACAGTCCAGTCCTGGTTCTTGTTTCCATCAGCGTCTCCTCAGCAACACCGCTGTGAAGCGCTGCGAACCGAAATACAATATTCCTTCAGGGAAGCTCCCAAGCCATCAAGACACAGGCCTAAGGCACTGCATCTCAGTGCTAGAGTCGTCAGTACAGACCCTGGTTCGATACCAGGCTGCATCACAACCGGTTGTGATTGGGAGTCCCATAGGGCGGTGCACAATTGGCCCAGCGTTGTCCGTCATTGTAAATAAGAATTTGTTCTTAACTGGCATGCCTGGTTAAATAAAAAGAGCTGATGCGCATCAAGAAATAACGGTGGCAAAGCACCGGGAAACGAATTTAGGCGCATTAGATAAATTCGTCCGGAGGGGGTTTAAAACTGCATCTAATATCGGCGTTGCTTCTAGAAAACAATATCAAGCGAGGGGTTTTACGCATGCTCAGTTCTCGGGCCTCGGACATTCCAAATGGAAGTTGTGGAACTCCCTCTCGTGCTTCTGTTATGGGGAAAAGTTCACAATGAAACTGACATTAAATCTGGAGAATGAAACATCTGTTGGCCATCAATTAGCCTGTTCATTTCCATGCCTGTATAGGCTACTGTAGCCTACCATTTTATACAATAAATATGTTGAAATGACGATATCACTGGAGTCATTAGAAATCAATTTGTGCCACTTGTGTAGGCTACCTGGAGCTGACAAACGGATTTAATAAAGAGCCTATAGCCAGTTTTATTGTCGTTGTAGCCTTGTGTTATAAATTAATTATTAATTGACAATTTTAATTAATTAAATTGGAAGTTATCAATTGTGATCATGGTCACAGTTCTATCACAACTGCCGATCAGCTGTTAGAAAAGGAAAGGTGGATACCTAGTCAGAGATTACATTACATTGAAGGTAACAGTCAGTCAGATTAGGCTATTAGGCTATTACCACTATCATTTCTACCTCTAATATTACTACCATTACCACTAGTATCATTTATACCTCTAATATTACTACCATTACCACTAGTAGCATTTCTACCTCTAATATTACTACCATTACCACTAGTATCATTTCTACCTCTAATATTACTACCATTACCACTATCATGTCTACTTCTAATATTAATACCATTACCACTAGTATCATTTCTACCTCTAATATTACTACCATTACCACTAGTAGCATTTCTACCTCTAATATTACTACCATTACCACTAGTATCATTTCTACCTCTAATATTACTACCATTACCACTAGTAGCAGTTCTACCTCTAATATTACTACCATTACCACTAGTAGCATTTCTACCTCTAATATTACTACCATTACCACTAGTAGCATTTCTACCTCTAATATTACTACCATTACCACTAGTAGCATTTCTACCTCTAATATTACTACCATTACCACTAGTAGCATTTCTACCTCTAATATTACTACCATTACCACGAGTAGCATTTCTACCTCTAATATTACTACCATTACCACTAGTAGCATTTCTACCTCTAATATTACTAGCATTACCACTAGTAGCATTTCTACCTCTAATATTACTACCATTACCACTAGTAGCATTTCTACCTCTAATATTACTACCATTACCACTAGTAGCATTTCTACCTCTAATATTACTACCATTACCACTAGTAGCATTTCTACCTCTAATATTACTACCATTACCACTAGTAGCATTTCTACCTCTAATATTACTACCATTACCACTAGTAGCATTTCTACCTCTAATATTACTACCATTACCACTAGTAGCATTTCTACTTCTAATATTACTACCATTACCACTAGTAGCATTTCTACCTCTAATATTACTACCATTACCATTAGTAGCATTTCTACCTCTAATATTACTACCATTACCACTAGTAGCATTTCTACCTCTAATATCTCTACTTTCACCATTACCACTATCATGTCTACTTCTAATATTACTACCATTACCACTAGTAGCATTTCTACCTCTAATATTACTATCATTACCACTAGTATCATTTCTACCTCTAATATAACTACCATTACCACTAGTAGCAGTTCTACCTCTAATATTACTACCATTACCACTAGTATCATTTCTACCTCTAATAGCTCTACTACTACCATTACCACTAGTAGCAGTTCTACCTCTAATATTACTACCATTACCACTAGTATCATTTCTACCTCTAATATTACTACCATTACCACTAGTAGCATTTCTACCTCTAATATTACTACCATTACCACTAGTAGCATTTCTACCTCTAATATTACTACCATTACCACTAGTAGCATTTCTACCTCTAATATTACTACCATTACCACTAGTAGCATTTCTACCTCTAATATTACTACCATTACCACTAGTATCATTTCTACCTCTAATAGCTCTACTACTACCATTACCACTAGTAGCATTTCTACCTCTAATAGTACTACCATTACCACTAGTATCATTTCTACCTCTAATATTACTATCATTACCATTAGTAGCATTTCTACCTCTAATATCTCTACTACCATTACCACTAGTATAATTTCTACCTCTAATATTACTACCATTACCCCTAGTATCATTTCTACCTCTAATATCTCTACTACCATTACCACTAGTATCATTTCTACCTCTAATATTACTATCATTACCACTAGTATCATTTCTACCTCTAATGTCTCTACTACCATAACCACTAGTAGCATTTCTACCTCTAATATCTATACTACCATAACCACTAGTTTACTTCCTACCTCTAATATTACTACCATTACCACTAGTAGCATTTCTACCTCTAATATTACTACCATTACCACTAGTAGCATTTCTACCTCTAATATCTCTACTTTCACCATTACCACTATCATGTCTACTTCTAATATTACTACCATTACCACTAGTAGCATTTCTACCTCTAATATTACTACCATTACCACTAGTAGCATTTCTACCTCTAATATTACTATCATTACCACTAGTAGCATTTCTACCTCTAATATTACTATCATTACCACTAGTATCATTTCTACCTCTAATATAACTACCATTACCACTAGTAGCAGTTCTACCTCTAATATTACTACCATTACCACTAGTATCATTTCTACCTCTAATAGCTCTACTACTACCATTACCACTAGTAGCAGTTCTACCTCTAATATTACTACCATTACCACTAGTATCATTTCTACCTCTAATATTACTACCATTACCACTAGTAGCATTTCTACCTCTAATATTACTACCATTACCACTAGTATCATTTCTACCTCTAATAGCTCTACTACTACCATTACCACTAGTAGCATTTCTACCTCTAATAGTACTACCATTACCACTAGTATCATTTCTACCTCTAATATTACTAGCATTACCATTAGTAGCATTTCTACCTCTAATATCTCTACTACCATTACCACTAGTATAATTTCTACCTCTAATATTACTACCATTACCCCTAGTATCATTTCTACCTCTAATATCTCTACTACCATTACCACTAGTATCATTTCTACCTCTAATATTACTATCATTACCACTAGTATCATTTCTACCTCTAATGTCTCTACTACCATAACCACTAGTAGCATTTCTACCTCTAATATCTATACTACCATAACCACTAGTTTACTTCCTACCTCTAATATTACTATCATTACCACTAGTATAATTTCAACCTCTAATATTACTACCATTACCATTAGTATCATTTCTACCTCTAATATTACTATCATTACCACTAGTATAATTTCTACCTCTAATATTACTACCATTACCACTAGTAGCATTTCTACCTCTAATATTGCTATCATTACCACTAGTATCATTTCTACCTCTAATATCTCTACTACTACCATAAACACTAGTATCATTTCTACCTCTAATATAACTATCATTACCACTAGTATAATTTCTACCTCTAATATTACTATCATTACCACTAGTATAATTTCTACCTCTAATATTACTATCATTACCACTAGTATAATTTCTACCTCTAATATTACTACCATTACCACTAGTATCATTTCTACCTCTAATATTACTATCATTACCACTAGTATAATTTCTACCTCTAATATTACTATCATTACCACTAGTATCATTTCTACCTCTAATATTACTACCATTACCACTAGTATCATTTCTACCTCTAATATTACTACCATTAACACTAGTAGCATTTCTACCTCTAATATTACTATCATTAACACTAGTAGCATTTCTACATCTGATATTACTACCATTACCACTAGTATCATTTCTACCTCTAATATTACTACCATTACCACTAGTATCATTTCTACCTCTAATATTACTACCATTACCACTAGTATCATTTCTACCTCTAATACTAATACCATTACCACTAGTATCATTTCTACCTCTAATATCTCTACTACCATTACCACTAGTAGCATTTCTACCTCTAATATTTCTACTACTACCATTACCACTAGTATCATTTCTACCTCTAATATCTCTACTACTACCATTAACACTAGTATCATTTATACCTCTAATATCTCTACTACTAATGTTACCACTAGTATCATTTCTACCTCTAATATCTCTACTACTATCATTACCACTAGTAGCATTTCTACCTCTAATGTCTCTACTACTATCATTACCACTAGTATCATTTCTACCTCTAATATTACTACCATATTACTACCATTACCACTAGTATCATTTCTACCTCTAATATTACTATCATTACCACTAGTAACATTTCTACGTCTAATATTACTACCATTACCACTAGTATCATTTCTACCTCTAATATTACTACCATTACCACTAGTATCATTTCTACCTCTAATATTACTACCATTACCACTAGTATCATTTCTACCTCTAATATTACTATCATTCCCACTAGTAGCATTTCTACCTCTAATATTACTACCTTTACCACTAGTATCATTTCTACATCTGATATTACTATCATTACCACTAGTATCATTTCTACCTCTAATATCTCTACTACTACCATTACCACTAGTAGCATTTCTACCTCTAATATCTATTATACTACCATTAACACTAGTATCATTTCTACCTCTAATATCTCTACTACCATTACCACTAGTAGCATTTCTACCTCTAATATTTCTACTACTACCATTACCACTAGTATCATTTCTACCTCTAATATCTCTACTACTACCATTAACACTAGTATCATTTATACCTCTAATATCTCTACTACTAATGTTACCACTAGTATCATTTCTACCTCTAATATCTCTACTACTACCATTACCACTAGTAGCATTCTACCTCTAATGTCTCTACTACTATCATTACCACTAGTATAATTTCTACCTCTAATATTACTACCATATTACTACCATTACCACTAGTATCATTTCTACCTCTAATTTTTTTATTTTTTTTATTTTTTTATTTCACCTTTATTTAACCAGGTAGGCTAGTTGAGAACAAGTTCTCATTTGCAACTGCGACCTGGCCAAGATAAAGCATAGCAGTGTGAACAGACAACACAGAGTTACACATGGAGTAAACAATAAACAAGTCAATAACATGGTAGAAAAAAAAAAAAAAAAAAAAGAGAATCTATATACAATGTGTGCAAAAGGCATGAGGTAGGCAATAAATCGAATAATTACAATTTAGCAGATTAACACTGGAGTGATAAATCATCAGATGATCATGTGCAAGAAGAGATACTGGTGTGCAAAAGAGCAGAAAAGTAAATAAATAAAAGCAGTATGGGGGGTGAGGTAGGTAAATTGGGTGGGTAGTTTACAGATGGACTATGTACAGCTGCAGCGATCGGTTAGCTGCTCGGATAGCAGATTTTTAAAGTTGTTGAGGGAGATAAAAGTCTCCAACTTCAGAGATTTTTGCAATTCGTTCCAGTCGCAGGCAGCAGAGAACTGGAAGGAAAGGCGTCCAAATGAGGTTTTGGCTTTAGGGATGATCAGTGAGATACACCTGCTGGAGCGCGTGTTGCAGGTGGGTGTAGCCATCGTGACCAGTGAACTGAGATAAGGCGGCACTTTACCTAGCATAGCCTTGTAGATGACCTGGAGCCAGTGGGTCTGACGACGAACATGTAGCGAGGGCCAGCCGACTAGGGCATACAGGTCGCAGTGGTGGGTCGTATAAGGAGCTTTAGTAACAAAACGAATGGCACTGTGATAAACTGCATCCAGTTTGCTGAGTAGAGTATTGGAAGCTATTTTGTAGATGACATCGCCGAAGTCGAGGATCGGTAGGATAGTCAGTTTTACTAGGGTAAGTTTGGCGGCGTGAGTGAAGGAGGCTTTGTTGCGGAATAGAAAGCCGATTCTTGCTTTGATTTTGGATTGGAGATGTTTGATATGAGTCTGGAAGGAGAGTTTGCAGTCTAGCCAGACACCTAGGTACTTATAGATGTCCACATATTCTAGGTCGGAACCGTCCAGGGTGGTGATGCTAGTCGGGCGTGCGGGTGCAGGCAGCGAACGGTTGAAAAGCATGCATTTGGTTTTACTAGCGTTTAAGAGCAGTTGGAGGCCACGGAAGGAGTGTTGTATGGCATTGAAGCTCGTTTGGAGGTTAGATAGTACAGTGTCCAAGGAAGGGCCGGAAGTATATAGAATGGTGTCGTCTGCGTAGAGGTGGATCAGGGAATCGCCCGCAGCAGGAGCAACATCATTGATGTATACAGAGAAAAGAGTCGGCCCGAGAATTGAACCCTGTGGTACCCCCATAGAGACTGCCAGAGGACCGGACAACATGCCCTCCGATTTGACACACTGAACTCTGTCTGCAAAGTAGTTGGTGAACCAGGCAAGGCAGTCATTAGAAAAACCGAGGCTACTGAGTCTGCCGATAAGAATATGGTGATTGACAGAGTCGAAAGCCTTGGCCAGGTCGATGAAGACGGCTGCACAGTAATGTCTTTTATCGATGGCGGTTATGATATCGTTTAGTACCTTGAGCGTGGCTGAGGTGCACCCATGACCGGCTCGGAAACCGGATTGCACAGCGGAGAAGGTACGGTGGGATTCGAGATGGTCAGTGATCTGTTTGTTGACTTGGCTTTCGAAGACCTTAGATAGGCAGGGCAGGATGGATATAGGTCTGTAACAGTTTGGGTCCAGGGTGTCTCCCCCTTTGAAGAGGGGGATGACCGCGGCAGCTTTCCAATCCTTGGGGATCTCAGATGATACGAAGGAGAGGTTGAACAGGCTGGTGATAGGGGGTGCGACAATGGCGGCGGACAGTTTCAGAAATAGGGGGTCCAGATTGTCAAGCCCAGCTGATTTGTATGGGTCCAGGTTTTCCAGCTCTTTCAGAACATCTGCTATCTGGATTTGGGTAAAGGAGAAGCTGGGGAGGCTTGGGCGAGTAGCAGCGGAGGGGGCGGGGCTGTTGGCCAAGGTTGGAGTCGCCAGGAGGAAGGCATGGCCAGCCATTGAGAAATGCTTGTTGAAGTCTTCGATTATCACGGATTTATCGGTGGTGACCGTGTTACCTAGCCTCAGTGCAGTGGGCAGCTGGGAGGAGGTGCTCTTGTTCTCCATGGACTTTACAGTATCCCAGAACTTTTTGGAGTTAGAGCTACAGGATGCAAATTTCTGCTTGAAAAAGCTGGCCTTTGCTTTCCTGACTGACTGCGTGTATTGGTTCCTGACTTCCCTGAACAGTTGCATATCGCGGGGGCTCTTCGATGCTATTGCAGTTCGCCACAGGATGTTTTTGTGCTGGTCGAGGGCAGTCAGGTCTGGAGTGAACCAGGGGCTATATCTGTTCTTGGTTCTGCATTTTTTGAACGGAGCATGCTTGTCTAATATGGTGAGGAAGTAACATTTAAAGAATGACCAGGCATCCTCAACTGACGGGATGAGGTCAATATCCTTCCAGGGAACCCGGGCCAGGTCGATTAGAAAGGCCTGCTCGCAGAAGTGTTTTAGGGAGCGTTTGACAGTGATGAGGGGTGGTCGTTTGACCGCGGACCCGTGGCGGATACAGGCAATGAGGCAGTGATCACTGAGATCTTGATTGAAGACAGCAGAGGTGTATTTGGAGGGCAGGTTGGTCAGGATAATGTCTATTAGGGTGCCCATGTTTACGGATTTAGGGTTGTACCTGGTGGGTTCCTTGATGATTTGTGTGAGATTGAGGGCATCAAGCTTGGATTGTAGGACTGCCGGGGTGTTAAGCATATCCCAGTTTAGGTCACCTAACAGAACAAACTCTGAAGCTAGATGGGGAGCGATCAATTCACAGATGGTGTCCAGGGCACAGCTGGGAGCTGAGGGGGGTCGGTAGCAGGCGGCAACAGTGAGAGACTTATTTCTGGAGAGATTAATTTTTAAAATTAGAAGTTCGAACTGTTTGGGCATAGACCTGGAAAGTATGACAGAACTTTGCAGGCTATCTCTGCAGTAGATTGCAACTCCTCCCCCTTTGGCAGTTCTATCTTGACGGAAAGTGTTATAGTTGGGTATGGAAATCTCAGCATTTTTGGTGGCCTTCCTAAGCCAGGATTCGGACACGGCAAGGACATCAGGGTTGGCAGAGTGTGCTAAAGCGGTGAGTAAGGCAAACTTAGGGAGGAGGCTTCTGATGTTGACATGCATGAGGCCAAGGCTTTTTCGATCACAGAAGTCAACAAATGAGGGTGACTGGGGACATGCAGGGCCTGGGTTTACCTCCACATCACCCGAGGAACAGAGGAGTAGTAGGATGAGGGTGCGGCTAAAGGCTATCAAAACTGGTCGCCTAGAGCGTTGGGGACAAAGAATAAAAGGAGCAGATTTATGGGCGTGGTAGAATAGATTCTGGGCATAATGTGCAGACAGGGGTATGGTGGGGCACGGGTACAGCGGAGGCAAGCCCAGGCACTGGGTGATGATAAGAGAGGTTGTATCTCTGGACATGCTGGTCTCAATGGGTGAGGTCACCGCATGTGTGGGGGGTGGGACGAAGGGGGTATCAGAGGTACGGAGAGTGGAACTACGGGGTCCATTGCAAACCAAAACAATGATAGCTAGCCTGAACAACAGTATGCAAGGCATATTGATATTTGAGGGAGACATACAATAAGGCATAAAGTGATTGCAGGTCTTGATTGGGAGAGCTAGCTAAAACAACAGGTGAGATAACAGCAGCTAGTCAGTTAACACAGCAGCAGCAGGTAAAAATGGCGACGGCTAGGCAGAGAGGGTCGGATTAACTACACACAGATCCTGAGTTAAAGCACAGAGCCGACAGATAAAACACAAATAAACGGAATGGAGTACCGTGAATTAATGGACAGTCAAGCAAGCATCAGCTATGTAGCCAAGTGATCATAGTGTCCAGGGGGCAGCCGTAGATGGAGCAGTGAGGCCTCCACTAAGCTAGCCCGCGGCGTAAGATTGTTCGATAGACCTGTTCAGATAGCAGCCGATATGCTCAAGACAGCTAACGATTAGCGGGCCGCAGTTAGCATATGTGCGTTCAGGTTACGTCGCGATGGAGGGGCCAGTTGAATAACTCCCTCGGGCAGATAACGTCGGTATCCCAGTCGTGAAGGCCCGGTGGGGCTCCGCATCGGCAGTAAAACGGGTCCGGATAGGTAATTGTAGCCCAGGAGTGGCTGATGGAACTCTTCAGCTGGCTAGCTCCGGGATAATTGGTGTTTGCTCCGGAATTGATGTTAGCCAATAGTCACTCGGATAGCAGCTAGTTAGCTGCAAGATCCAGGTGTAAATGTCCAGAGATTGCGGTAAAAATCCGGGGATATGGAGAGAAAATAGGTCTGGTATGCTCTGGTCTGAGTCGCGTTGTACAAAACTGGCAATAGTTTTCAGAGCTAAAGGATAGCTGATAAGCGCTAGCTGTGGTTAGCTGAACTACTCACGTTAGCTTGTGAGCTGGCTAACTTCTGGCTAGATGAATAACTCCCTCGGGCAGATAACGTCGGTATCCCAGTCGTGAAGGCCCGGCGGGGCTCCGCATCGGCAGTAAAACGGGTCCGGATAGGTGATTGTAGCCCAGGAGTGGCTGATGGAACTCTTCAGCTGGCTAGCTCCGGGATAATTGGTGTTTGCTCCGGAATTGATGTTAGCCAATAGTCACTCGGATAGCAGCTAGTTAGCTGCAAGATCCAGGTGTAAATGTCCAGAGCTTGCGGTAAAAATCCGGGGATATGGAGAGAAAATAGGTCTGGTATGCTCTGGTCTGAGTCGCGTTGTACAAAACTGGCAATAGTTTTCAGAGCTAAAGGATAGCTGATAAGCGCTAGCTGTGGTTAGCTGAACTACTCACGTTAGCTTGTGAGCTGGCTAACTACTGGCTAGCTTCTGTTGTAGATTTCGGATACGAGGTGAATAATACCTTTGAGGAGAAAAAAAGCAGATCCGCACCACATTTGGTGAGGTAGGTTGCAGGAGAGTGTTTTGAAGTTGAGTTTTTAAGAAGAAAAAATATATATATAAAAAGAAATGCGAAGAAAAATATATAAAAAATATATACACGGGACAGGACGAGGACAAAGGACATCTGACTGCTACGCCATCTTGGATTCAAAGATGATAGTTATATAGTTATGATATTATGATATTATGATATATTATGATATATTATGATATTATGATATTATGATAAATATTATGATAGTAATAATATTACTATCATTACCACTAGTAACATTTCTACCTCTAATATTACTACCATTACCACTAGTATCATTTCTACCTCTAATATTACTACCATTACCACTAGTATCATTTCTACCTCTAATATTACTACCATTACCACTAGTATCATTTCTACCTCTAATATCTCTACTGCCATTACCACTAGTATTTTTTCTACCTCTAATATTACTGCCATTACCACTAGTATCATTTCTACCTCTAATATTACTACCATTACCACTAGTATCATTTCTACCTCTAATATCTATATTACCATTACCACTAGTATCATTTATACCTCTAATATTACTGCCATTACCACTAGTATAATTTCTACCTCTAATATTACTATCATTACCACTAGTATAATTCTACCTCTAATATTACTATCATTACCACTAGTATAATTTCTACCTCTAATATTACTACCATTACCACTAGTATCATTTCTACCTCTAATATTACTATCATTACCACTAGTATAATTTCTACCTCTAATATTACTATCATTACCACTAGTATCATTTCTACCTCTAATATTACTACCATTACCACTAGTATCATTTCTACCTCTAATATTACTACCATTAACACTAGTAGCATTTCTACCTCTAATATTACTATCATTAACACTAGTAGCATTTCTACATCTGATATTACTACCATTACCACTAGTATCATTTCTACCTCTAATATTACTACCATTACCACTAGTATCATTTCTACCTCTAATATTACTACCATTACCACTAGTATCATTTCTACCTCTAATATTAATACCATTACCACTAGTAGCATTTCTACCTCTAATATTACTACCATTACCACTAGTATCATTTCTACCTCTAATATTACTACCATTACCACTAGTATCATTTCTACCTCTAATATTAATACCATTACCACTAGTATCATTTCTACCTCTAATATTACTACCATTACCACTAGTATAATTTCTACCTCTAATATCTCTACTACCATTACCACTAGTAGCATTTCTACCTCTAATATTTCTACTACTACCATTACCACTAGTATCATTTCTACCTCTAATATCTCTACTACTACCATTAACACTAGTATCATTTATACCTCTAATATCTCTACTACTAATGTTACCACTAGTATAATTTCTACCTCTAATATCTCTACTACTATCATTACCACTAGTAGCATTTCTACCTCTAATGTCTCTACTACTATCATTACCACTAGTATCATTTCTACCTCTAATATTACTACCATATTACTACCATTACCACTAGTATCATTTCTACCTCTAATATTACTATCATTACCACTAGTAACATTTCTACGTCTAATATTACTACCATTACCACTAGTATCATTTCTACCTCTAATATTACTACCATTACCACTAGTATCATTTCTACCTCTAATATTACTACCATTACCACTAGTATCATTTCTACCTCTAATATTACTATCATTCCCACTAGTAGCATTTCTACCTCTAATATTACTACCTTTACCACTAGTATCATTTCTACCTCTAATATTACTACCATTACCACTAGTAGCATTTCTACATCTGATATTACTATCATTACCACTAGTATCATTTCTACCTCTAATATCTCTACTACTACCATTACCACTAGTAGCATTTCTACCTCTAATATCTATTATACTACCATTAACACTAGTATCATTTCTACCTCTAATATCTCTACTACCATTACCACTAGTAGCATTTCTACCTCTAATATTTCTACTACTACCATTACCACTAGTATCATTTCTACCTCTAATATCTCTACTACTACCATTAACACTAGTATCATTTATACCTCTAATATCTCTACTACTAATGTTACCACTAGTATCATTTCTACCTCTAATATCTCTACTACTACCATTACCACTAGTAGCATTTCTACCTCTAATGTCTCTACTACTATCATTACCACTAGTATCATTTCTACCTCTAATATTACTACCATATTACTACCATTACCACTAGTATCATTTCTACCTCTAATATTACTATCATTACCACTAGTAACATTTCTACCTCTAATATTACTACCATTACCACTAGTATCATTTCTACCTCTAATATTACTACCATTACCACTAGTATCATTTCTACCTCTAATATTACTACCATTACCACTAGTATCATTTCTACCTCTAATATCTCTACTGCCATTACCACTAGTATTTTTTCTACCTCTAATATTACTGCCATTACCACTAGTATCATTTCTACCTCTAATATTACTACCATTACCACTAGTATCATTTCTACCTCTAATATCTATATTACCATTACCACTAGTATCATTTATACCTCTAATATTACTGCCATTACCACTAGTATCATTTCTACCTCTAATATTACTACCATTACCACTAGTATCATTTCTACCTCTAATATCTCTACTACCATTACCACTAGTAGCATTTCTACCTCTAATATTACTACCATTACCACTAATATCATTTATACCTCTAATATCTCTACTGCCATTACCACTAGTAGCATTTCTACCTCTAATATCTCTACTACCATTACCACTAGTATAATTTCTACCTCTAATATCTCTACTACCACCATTACCACTAGTATCATTTCTCCCTCTAATATTACTACCATTACCACTAGTAGCATTTCTACCTCTAATATCTCTACTACCATTACCACTAGTATCATTTCTACCTCTAATATTACTACCATTACCACTAGTATAATTTCTACCTCTAATATCTCTACTACTATTACCACTAGTAGCATTTCTACCTCTAATATCTCTACTTTCACCATTACCACTAGTAGCATTTCTACCTCTAATATCTCTACTACCATTACCACTAGTATCATTTCTACCTCTAATATTACTACCATTACCACTAGTATAATTTCTACCTCTAATATCTCTACTACTATTACCACTAGTAGCATTTCTACCTCTAATATCTCTACTTTCACCATTACCACTAGTAGCATTTCTACCTCTAATATCTCTACTACCATTACCACTAGTATCATTTCTACCTCTAATATTACTACCATTACCACTAGTATAATTTCTACCTCTAATATCTCTACTACTATTACCACTAGTAGCATTTCTACCTCTAATATCTCTACTTTCACCATTACCACTAGTAGCATTTCTACCTCTAATATTACTATCATTACCACTAGTATAATTTCTACCTCTAATATTAATACCATTACCACTTGTATCATTTATACCTCTAATATTACTACCATTACCACTAGTATCATTTCTACCTCTAATATTACTACCATTACCACTAGTAGCATTTCTACCTCTAATATCTCTACTACCATTACCACTAGTATCATTTCTACCTCTAATATTACTACCATTACCACTAGTATCATTTCTACCTCTAATATTACTATCATTACCACTAGTATCATTTCTACCTCTAATATTACTACCATTGCCACTAGTATCATTTCTACCTCTAATATTACTACCATTACCACTAGTATCATTTCTACCTCTAATATTACTACCATTACCACTAGTATCATTTCTACCTCTAATATTACTACCATTACCACTAGTATCATTTCTCCCTCTAATATTACTACCATTACCACTAGTATCATTTCTACCTCTAATATCTATACTACCATTACCACTAGTAGCATTTCTACCTCTAATATCTCTACTGCCATTACCACTAGTATCATTTCTACCTCTAATATTACTACCATTACCACTAGTATAATTTCTACCTCTAATATTACTACCATTACCACTAGTATCATTTCTACCTCTAATATTACTATCATTACCACTAGTAACATTTCTACGTCTAATATTACTACCATTACCACTAGTATCATTTCTACCTCTAATATTACTACCATTACCACTAGTATCATTTCTACCTCTAATATTACTACCATTACCACTAGTATCATTTCTACCTCTAATATTACTATCATTCCCACTAGTAGCATTTCTACCTCTAATATTACTACCTTTACCACTAGTATCATTTCTACCTCTAATATTACTACCATTACCACTAGTAGCATTTCTACATCTGATATTACTATCATTACCACTAGTATCATTTCTACCTCTAATATCTCTACTACTACCATTACCACTAGTAGCATTTCTACCTCTAATATCTATTATACTACCATTAACACTAGTATCATTTCTACCTCTAATATCTCTACTACCATTACCACTAGTAGCATTTCTACCTCTAATATTTCTACTACTACCATTACCACTAGTATCATTTCTACCTCTAATATCTCTACTACTACCATTAACACTAGTATCATTTATACCTCTAATATCTCTACTACTAATGTTACCACTAGTATCATTTCTACCTCTAATATCTCTACTACTACCATTACCACTAGTAGCATTTCTACCTCTAATGTCTCTACTACTATCATTACCACTAGTATCATTTCTACCTCTAATATTACTACCATATTACTACCATTACCACTAGTATCATTTCTACCTCTAATATTACTATCATTACCACTAGTAACATTTCTACCTCTAATATTACTACCATTACCACTAGTATCATTTCTACCTCTAATATTACTACCATTACCACTAGTATCATTTCTACCTCTAATATTACTACCATTACCACTAGTATCATTTCTACCTCTAATATCTCTACTGCCATTACCACTAGTATTTTTTCTACCTCTAATATTACTGCCATTACCACTAGTATCATTTCTACCTCTAATATTACTACCATTACCACTAGTATCATTTCTACCTCTAATATCTATATTACCATTACCACTAGTATCATTTATACCTCTAATATTACTGCCATTACCACTAGTATAATTTCTACCTCTAATATTACTATCATTACCACTAGTATAATTTCTACCTCTAATATTACTATCATTACCACTAGTATAATTTCTACCTCTAATATTACTACCATTACCACTAGTATCATTTCTACCTCTAATATTACTATCATTACCACTAGTATAATTTCTACCTCTAATATTACTATCATTACCACTAGTATCATTTCTACCTCTAATATTACTACCATTACCACTAGTATCATTTCTACCTCTAATATTACTACCATTAACACTAGTAGCATTTCTACCTCTAATATTACTATCATTAACACTAGTAGCATTTCTACATCTGATATTACTACCATTACCACTAGTATCATTTCTACCTCTAATATTACTACCATTACCACTAGTATCATTTCTACCTCTAATATTACTACCATTACCACTAGTATCATTTCTACCTCTAATATTAATACCATTACCACTAGTAGCATTTCTACCTCTAATATTACTACCATTACCACTAGTATCATTTCTACCTCTAATATTACTACCATTACCACTAGTATCATTTCTACCTCTAATATTAATACCATTACCACTAGTATCATTTCTACCTCTAATATTACTACCATTACCACTAGTATCATTTCTACCTCTAATATCTCTACTACCATTACCACTAGTAGCATTTCTACCTCTAATATTTCTACTACTACCATTACCACTAGTATCATTTCTACCTCTAATATCTCTACTACTACCATTAACACTAGTATCATTTATACCTCTAATATCTCTACTACTAATGTTACCACTAGTATCATTTCTACCTCTAATATCTCTACTACTATCATTACCACTAGTAGCATTTCTACCTCTAATGTCTCTACTACTATCATTACCACTAGTATCATTTCTACCTCTAATATTACTACCATATTACTACCATTACCACTAGTATCATTTCTACCTCTAATATTACTATCATTACCACTAGTAACATTTCTACGTCTAATATTACTACCATTACCACTAGTATCATTTCTACCTCTAATATTACTACCATTACCACTAGTATCATTTCTACCTCTAATATTACTACCATTACCACTAGTATCATTTCTACCTCTAATATTACTATCATTCCCACTAGTAGCATTTCTACCTCTAATATTACTACCTTTACCACTAGTATCATTTCTACATCTGATATTACTATCATTACCACTAGTATCATTTCTACCTCTAATATCTCTACTACTACCATTACCACTAGTAGCATTTCTACCTCTAATATCTATTATACTACCATTAACACTAGTATCATTTCTACCTCTAATATCTCTACTACCATTACCACTAGTAGCATTTCTACCTCTAATATTTCTACTACTACCATTACCACTAGTATCATTTCTACCTCTAATATCTCTACTACTACCATTAACACTAGTATCATTTATACCTCTAATATCTCTACTACTAATGTTACCACTAGTATCATTTCTACCTCTAATATCTCTACTACTACCATTACCACTAGTAGCATTTCTACCTCTAATGTCTCTACTACTATCATTACCACTAGTATCATTTCTACCTCTAATATTACTACCATATTACTACCATTACCACTAGTATCATTTCTACCTCTAATATTACTATCATTACCACTAGTAACATTTCTACCTCTAATATTACTACCATTACCACTAGTATCATTTCTACCTCTAATATTACTACCATTACCACTAGTATCATTTCTACCTCTAATATTACTACCATTACCACTAGTATCATTTCTACCTCTAATATCTCTACTGCCATTACCACTAGTATTTTTTCTACCTCTAATATTACTGCCATTACCACTAGTATCATTTCTACCTCTAATATTACTACCATTACCACTAGTATCATTTCTACCTCTAATATCTATATTACCATTACCACTAGTATCATTTATACCTCTAATATTACTGCCATTACCACTAGTATAATTTCTACCTCTAATATTACTATCATTACCACTAGTATAATTTCTACCTCTAATATTACTATCATTACCACTAGTATAATTTCTACCTCTAATATTACTACCATTACCACTAGTATCATTTCTACCTCTAATATTACTATCATTACCACTAGTATAATTTCTACCTCTAATATTACTATCATTACCACTAGTATCATTTCTACCTCTAATATTACTACCATTACCACTAGTATCATTTCTACCTCTAATATTACTACCATTAACACTAGTAGCATTTCTACCTCTAATATTACTATCATTAACACTAGTAGCATTTCTACATCTGATATTACTACCATTACCACTAGTATCATTTCTACCTCTAATATTACTACCATTACCACTAGTATCATTTCTACCTCTAATATTACTACCATTACCACTAGTATCATTTCTACCTCTAATATTAATACCATTACCACTAGTAGCATTTCTACCTCTAATATTACTACCATTACCACTAGTATCATTTCTACCTCTAATATTACTACCATTACCACTAGTATCATTTCTACCTCTAATATTAATACCATTACCACTAGTATCATTTCTACCTCTAATATTACTACCATTACCACTAGTATCATTTCTACCTCTAATATCTCTACTACCATTACCACTAGTAGCATTTCTACCTCTAATATTTCTACTACTACCATTACCACTAGTATCATTTCTACCTCTAATATCTCTACTACTACCATTAACACTAGTATCATTTATACCTCTAATATCTCTACTACTAATGTTACCACTAGTATCATTTCTACCTCTAATATCTCTACTACTATCATTACCACTAGTAGCATTTCTACCTCTAATGTCTCTACTACTATCATTACCACTAGTATCATTTCTACCTCTAATATTACTACCATATTACTACCATTACCACTAGTATCATTTCTACCTCTAATATTACTATCATTACCACTAGTAACATTTCTACGTCTAATATTACTACCATTACCACTAGTATCATTTCTACCTCTAATATTACTACCATTACCACTAGTATCATTTCTACCTCTAATATTACTACCATTACCACTAGTATCATTTCTACCTCTAATATTACTATCATTCCCACTAGTAGCATTTCTACCTCTAATATTACTACCTTTACCACTAGTATCATTTCTACCTCTAATATTACTACCATTACCACTAGTAGCATTTCTACATCTGATATTACTATCATTACCACTAGTATCATTTCTACCTCTAATATCTCTACTACTACCATTACCACTAGTAGCATTTCTACCTCTAATATCTATTATACTACCATTAACACTAGTATCATTTCTACCTCTAATATCTCTACTACCATTACCACTAGTAGCATTTCTACCTCTAATATCTCTACTACTACCATTAACACTAGTATCATTTATACCTCTAATATCTCTACTACTAATGTTACCACTAGTATCATTTCTACCTCTAATATCTCTACTACTACCATTACCACTAGTAGCATTTCTACCTCTAATGTCTCTACTACTATCATTACCACTAGTATCATTTCTACCTCTAATATTACTACCATATTACTACCATTACCACTAGTATCATTTCTACCTCTAATATTACTATCATTACCACTAGTAACATTTCTACCTCTAATATTACTACCATTACCACTAGTATCATTTCTACCTCTAATATTACTACCATTACCACTAGTATCATTTCTACCTCTAATATCTCTACTGCCATTACCACTAGTATTTTTTCTACCTCTAATATTACTGCCATTACCACTAGTATCATTTCTACCTCTAATATTACTACCATTACCACTAGTATCATTTCTACCTCTAATATCTATATTACCATTACCACTAGTATCATTTATACCTCTAATATTACTGCCATTACCACTAGTATAATTTCTACCTCTAATATTACTATCATTACCACTAGTATAATTTCTACCTCTAATATTACTATCATTACCACTAGTATAATTTCTACCTCTAATATTACTACCATTACCACTAGTATCATTTCTACCTCTAATATTACTATCATTACCACTAGTATAATTTCTACCTCTAATATTACTATCATTACCACTAGTATCATTTCTACCTCTAATATTACTACCATTACCACTAGTATCATTTCTACCTCTAATATTACTACCATTAACACTAGTAGCATTTCTACCTCTAATATTACTATCATTAACACTAGTAGCATTTCTACATCTGATATTACTACCATTACCACTAGTATCATTTCTACCTCTAATATTACTACCATTACCACTAGTATCATTTCTACCTCTAATATTACTACCATTACCACTAGTATCATTTCTACCTCTAATATTAATACCATTACCACTAGTAGCATTTCTACCTCTAATATTACTACCATTACCACTAGTATCATTTCTACCTCTAATATTACTACCATTACCACTAGTATCATTTCTACCTCTAATATTAATACCATTACCACTAGTATCATTTCTACCTCTAATATTACTACCATTACCACTAGTATCATTTCTACCTCTAATATCTCTACTACCATTACCACTAGTAGCATTTCTACCTCTAATATTTCTACTACTACCATTACCACTAGTATCATTTCTACCTCTAATATCTCTACTACTACCATTAACACTAGTATCATTTATACCTCTAATATCTCTACTACTAATGTTACCACTAGTATCATTTCTACCTCTAATATCTCTACTACTATCATTACCACTAGTAGCATTTCTACCTCTAATGTCTCTACTACTATCATTACCACTAGTATCATTTCTACCTCTAATATTACTACCATATTACTACCATTACCACTAGTATCATTTCTACCTCTAATATTACTATCATTACCACTAGTAACATTTCTACGTCTAATATTACTACCATTACCACTAGTATCATTTCTACCTCTAATATTACTACCATTACCACTAGTATCATTTCTACCTCTAATATTACTACCATTACCACTAGTATCATTTCTACCTCTAATATTACTATCATTCCCACTAGTAGCATTTCTACCTCTAATATTACTACCTTTACCACTAGTATCATTTCTACCTCTAATATTACTACCATTACCACTAGTAGCATTTCTACATCTGATATTACTATCATTACCACTAGTATCATTTCTACCTCTAATATCTCTACTACTACCATTACCACTAGTAGCATTTCTACCTCTAATATCTATTATACTACCATTAACACTAGTATCATTTCTACCTCTAATATCTCTACTACCATTACCACTAGTAGCATTTCTACCTCTAATATTTCTACTACTACCATTACCACTAGTATCATTTCTACCTCTAATATCTCTACTACTACCATTAACACTAGTATCATTTATACCTCTAATATCTCTACTACTAATGTTACCACTAGTATCATTTCTACCTCTAATATCTCTACTACTACCATTACCACTAGTAGCATTTCTACCTCTAATGTCTCTACTACTATCATTACCACTAGTATCATTTCTACCTCTAATATTACTACCATATTACTACCATTACCACTAGTATCATTTCTACCTCTAATATTACTATCATTACCACTAGTAACATTTCTACCTCTAATATTACTACCATTACCACTAGTATCATTTCTACCTCTAATATTACTACCATTACCACTAGTATCATTTCTACCTCTAATATTACTACCATTACCACTAGTATCATTTCTACCTCTAATATCTCTACTGCCATTACCACTAGTATTTTTTCTACCTCTAATATTACTGCCATTACCACTAGTATCATTTCTACCTCTAATATTACTACCATTACCACTAGTATCATTTCTACCTCTAATATCTATATTACCATTACCACTAGTATCATTTATACCTCTAATATTACTGCCATTACCACTAGTATCATTTCTACCTCTAATATTACTACCATTACCACTAGTATCATTTCTACCTCTAATATCTCTACTACCATTACCACTAGTAGCATTTCTACCTCTAATATTACTACCATTACCACTAATATCATTTATACCTCTAATATCTCTACTGCCATTACCACTAGTAGCATTTCTACCTCTAATATCTCTACTACCATTACCACTAGTATAATTTCTACCTCTAATATCTCTACTACCACCATTACCACTAGTATCATTTCTCCCTCTAATATTACTACCATTACCACTAGTAGCATTTCTACCTCTAATATCTCTACTACCATTACCACTAGTATCATTTCTACCTCTAATATTACTACCATTACCACTAGTATAATTTCTACCTCTAATATCTCTACTACTATTACCACTAGTAGCATTTCTACCTCTAATATCTCTACTACCATTACCACTAGTAACATTTCTACCTCTAATATCTCTACTACCATTACCACTAGTATCATTTCTACCTCTAATATTACTACCATTACCACTAGTATAATTTCTACCTCTAATATCTCTACTACTATTACCACTAGTAGCATTTCTACCTCTAATGTCTCTACTACTATCATTACCACTAGTATCATTTCTACCTCTAATATTACTACCATCTACACACTAGTATCATTTCTACCTCTAATATTACTATCATTACCACTAGTAACATTTCTACGTCTAATATTACTACCATTACCACTAGTATCATTTCTACCTCTAATATTACTACCATTACCACTAGTATCATTTCTACCTCTAATATTACTACCATTACCACTAGTATCATTTCTACCTCTAATATTACTATCATTACCACTAGTAGCATTTCTACCTCTAATATTACTACCATTACCACTAGTATCATTTCTACCTCTAATATTACTACCATTACCACTAGTAGCATTTCTACCTCTAATATTAATACCATTACCACTAGTATCATTTCTACCTCTAATATTACTACCATTACCACTAGTATATCATCATTTCTACCTCTAATATCTCTACTACCATTACCACTAGTAGCATTTCTACCTCTAATATTTCTACTACTACCATTACCACTAGTATCATTTCTACCTCTAATATCTCTACTACTACCATTAACACTAGTATCATTTATACCTCTAATATCTCTACTACTAATGTTACCACTAGTATCATTTCTACCTCTAATATCTCTACTACTATCATTACCACTAGTAGCATTTCTACCTCTAATGTCTCTACTACTATCATTACCACTAGTATCATTTCTACCTCTAATATTACTACCATATTACTACCATTACCACTAGTATCATTTCTACCTCTAATATTACTATCATTACCACTAGTAACATTTCTACGTCTAATATTACTACCATTACCACTAGTATCATTTCTACCTCTAATATTACTACCATTACCACTAGTATCATTTCTACCTCTAATATTACTACCATTACCACTAGTATCATTTCTACCTCTAATATTACTATCATTCCCACTAGTAGCATTTCTACCTCTAATATTACTACCTTTACCACTAGTATCATTTCTACCTCTAATATTACTACCATTACCACTAGTAGCATTTCTACATCTGATATTACTATCATTACCACTAGTATCATTTCTACCTCTAATATCTCTACTACTACCATTACCACTAGTAGCATTTCTACCTCTAATATCTATTATACTACCATTAACACTAGTATCATTTCTACCTCTAATATCTCTACTACCATTACCACTAGTAGCATTTCTACCTCTAATATTTCTACTACTACCATTACCACTAGTATCATTTCTACCTCTAATATCTCTACTACTACCATTAACACTAGTATCATTTATACCTCTAATATCTCTACTACTAATGTTACCACTAGTATCATTTCTACCTCTAATATCTCTACTACTACCATTACCACTAGTAGCATTTCTACCTCTAATGTCTCTACTACTATCATTACCACTAGTATCATTTCTACCTCTAATATTACTACCATATTACTACCATTACCACTAGTATCATTTCTACCTCTAATATTACTATCATTACCACTAGTAACATTTCTACCTCTAATATTACTACCATTACCACTAGTATCATTTCTACCTCTAATATTACTACCATTACCACTAGTATCATTTCTACCTCTAATATTACTACCATTACCACTAGTATCATTTCTACCTCTAATATCTCTACTGCCATTACCACTAGTATTTTTTCTACCTCTAATATTACTGCCATTACCACTAGTATCATTTCTACCTCTAATATTACTACCATTACCACTAGTATCATTTCTACCTCTAATATCTATATTACCATTACCACTAGTATCATTTATACCTCTAATATTACTGCCATTACCACTAGTATCATTTCTACCTCTAATATTACTACCATTACCACTAGTATCATTTCTACCTCTAATATCTCTACTACCATTACCACTAGTAGCATTTCTACCTCTAATATTACTACCATTACCACTAATATCATTTATACCTCTAATATCTCTACTGCCATTACCACTAGTAGCATTTCTACCTCTAATATCTCTACTACCATTACCACTAGTATAATTTCTACCTCTAATATCTCTACTACCACCATTACCACTAGTATCATTTCTCCCTCTAATATTACTACCATTACCACTAGTAGCATTTCTACCTCTAATATCTCTACTACCATTACCACTAGTATCATTTCTACCTCTAATATTACTACCATTACCACTAGTATAATTTCTACCTCTAATATCTCTACTACTATTACCACTAGTAGCATTTCTACCTCTAATATCTCTACTTTCACCATTACCACTAGTAACATTTCTACCTCTAATATCTCTACTACCATTACCACTAGTATCATTTCTACCTCTAATATTACTACCATTACCACTAGTATAATTTCTACCTCTAATATCTCTACTACTATTACCACTAGTAGCATTTCTACCTCTAATATCTCTACTTTCACCATTAAAACTAGTATCATTTCTACCTCTAATATCTCTACTACCATTACCACTAGTATCATTTCTACCTCTAATATTACTACCATTACCACTAGTATCATTTCTACCTCTAATATCTATATTACCATTACCACTAGTATCATTTATACCTCTAATATTACTGCCATTACCACTAGTATCATTTATACCTCTAATATTACTATCATTACCACTAGTATAATTTCTACCTCTAATATTACTATCATTACCACTAGTATAATTTCTACCTCTAATATTACTACCATTACCACTAGTATAATTTCTACCTCTAATATTACTATCATTACCACTAGTATAATTTCTACCTCTAATATTACTATCATTACCACTAGTATCATTTCTACCTCTAATATTACTACCATTACCACTAGTATCATTTCTACCTCTAATATTACTACCATTAACACTAGTAGCATTTCTACCTCTAATATTACTATCATTAACACTAGTAGCATTTCTACATCTGATATTACTACCATTACCACTAGTATCATTTCTACCTCTAATATTACTACCATTACCACTAGTATCATTTCTACCTCTAATATTACTACCATTACCACTAGTATCATTTCTACCTCTAATATTAATACCATTACCACTAGTAGCATTTCTACCTCTAATATTACTACCATTACCACTAGTATCATTTCTACCTCTAATATTACTACCATTACCACTAGTATCATTTCTACCTCTAATATTAATACCATTACCACTAGTATCATTTCTACCTCTAATATTACTACCATTACCACTAGTATCATTTCTACCTCTAATATCTCTACTACCATTACCACTAGTAGCATTTCTACCTCTAATATTTCTACTACTACCATTACCACTAGTATCATTTCTACCTCTAATATCTCTACTACTACCATTAACACTAGTATCATTTATACCTCTAATATCTCTACTACTAATGTTACCACTAGTATCATTTCTACCTCTAATATCTCTACTACTATCATTACCACTAGTAGCATTTGTACCTCTAATGTCTCTACTACTATCATTACCACTAGTATCATTTCTACCTCTAATATTACTACCATATTACTACCATTACCACTAGTATCATTTCTACCTCTAATATTACTATCATTACCACTAGTAACATTTCTACGTCTAATATTACTACCATTACCACTAGTATCATTTCTACCTCTAATATTACTACCATTACCACTAGTATCATTTCTACCTCTAATATTACTACCATTACCACTAGTATCATTTCTACCTCTAATATTACTATCATTCCCACTAGTAGCATTTCTACCTCTAATATTACTACCTTTACCACTAGTATCATTTCTACCTCTAATATTACTACCATTACCACTAGTAGCATTTCTACATCTGATATTACTATCATTACCACTAGTATCATTTCTACCTCTAATATCTCTACTACTACCATTACCACTAGTAGCATTTCTACCTCTAATATCTATTATACTACCATTAACACTAGTATCATTTCTACCTCTAATATCTCTACTACCATTACCACTAGTAGCATTTCTACCTCTAATATTTCTACTACTACCATTACCACTAGTATCATTTCTACCTCTAATATCTCTACTACTACCATTAACACTAGTATCATTTATACCTCTAATATCTCTACTACTAATGTTACCACTAGTATCATTTCTACCTCTAATATCTCTACTACTACCATTACCACTAGTAGCATTTCTACCTCTAATGTCTCTACTACTATCATTACCACTAGTATCATTTCTACCTCTAATATTACTACCATATTACTACCATTACCACTAGTATCATTTCTACCTCTAATATTACTATCATTACCACTAGTAACATTTCTACCTCTAATATTACTACCATTACCACTAGTATCATTTCTACCTCTAATATTACTACCATTACCACTAGTATCATTTCTACCTCTAATATTACTACCATTACCACTAGTATCATTTCTACCTCTAATATCTCTACTGCCATTACCACTAGTATTTTTTCTACCTCTAATATTACTGCCATTACCACTAGTATCATTTCTACCTCTAATATTACTACCATTACCACTAGTATCATTTCTACCTCTAATATCTATATTACCATTACCACTAGTATCATTTATACCTCTAATATTACTGCCATTACCACTAGTATCATTTCTACCTCTAATATTACTACCATTACCACTAGTATCATTTCTACCTCTAATATCTCTACTACCATTACCACTAGTAGCATTTCTACCTCTAATATTACTACCATTACCACTAATATCATTTATACCTCTAATATCTCTACTGCCATTACCACTAGTAGCATTTCTACCTCTAATATCTCTACTACCATTACCACTAGTATAATTTCTACCTCTAATATCTCTACTACCACCATTACCACTAGTATCATTTCTCCCTCTAATATTACTACCATTACCACTAGTAGCATTTCTACCTCTAATATCTCTACTACCATTACCACTAGTATCATTTCTACCTCTAATATTACTACCATTACCACTAGTATAATTTCTACCTCTAATATCTCTACTACTATTACCACTAGTAGCATTTCTACCTCTAATATCTCTACTTTCACCATTACCACTAGTAGCATTTCTACCTCTAATATCTCTACTACCATTACCACTAGTATCATTTCTACCTCTAATATTACTACCATTACCACTAGTATAATTTCTACCTCTAATATCTCTACTACTATTACCACTAGTAGCATTTCTACCTCTAATATCTCTACTTTCACCATTACCACTAGTAGCATTTCTACCTCTAATATCTCTACTACCATTACCACTAGTATCATTTCTACCTCTAATATTACTACCATTACCACTAGTATAATTTCTACCTCTAATATCTCTACTACTATTACCACTAGTAGCATTTCTACCTCTAATATCTCTACTTTCACCATTACCACTAGTAGCATTTCTACCTCTAATATTACTATCATTACCACTAGTATAATTTCTACCTCTAATATTAATACCATTACCACTTGTATCATTTATACCTCTAATATTACTACCATTACCACTAGTATCATTTCTACCTCTAATATTACTACCATTACCACTAGTAGCATTTCTACCTCTAATATCTCTACTACCATTACCACTAGTATCATTTCTACCTCTAATATTACTACCATTACCACTAGTATCATTTCTACCTCTAATATTACTATCATTACCACTAGTATCATTTCTACCTCTAATATTACTACCATTGCCACTAGTATCATTTCTACCTCTAATATTACTACCATTACCACTAGTATCATTTCTACCTCTAATATTACTACCATTACCACTAGTATCATTTCTACCTCTAATATTACTACCATTACCACTAGTATCATTTCTCCCTCTAATATTACTACCATTACCACTAGTATCATTTCTACCTCTAATATCTATACTACCATTACCACTAGTAGCATTTCTACCTCTAATATCTCTACTGCCATTACCACTAGTATCATTTCTACCTCTAATATTACTACCATTACCACTAGTATAATTTCTACCTCTAATATTACTATCATTACCACTAGTATCATTTCTACCTCTAATATTACTATCATTACCACTAGTATCATTTCTACCTCTAATATCTCTACTGCCATTACCACTAGTATCATTTCTACCTCTAATATTACTACCATTACCACTAGTATCATTTCTACCTCTAATATTACTACCATTACCACTGGTATCATTTCTACCTCTAATATTACTACCATTACCACTAGTATCATTTCTCCCTCTAATATTACTACCATTACCACTAGTATCATTTCTACCTCTAATATCTATACTACCATTACCACTAGTAGCATTTCTACCTCTAATATCTCTACTGCCATTACCACTAGTATCATTTCTACCTCTAATATTACTACCATTACCACTAGTATCATTTCTACCTCTAATATTACTACCATTACCACTAGTAACATTTCTACCTCTAATATTACTACCATTACCACTAGTATCATTTCTACCTCTAATATTACTACCATTACCACTAGTATCATTTCTACCTCTAATATTACTACCATTACCACTAGTAGCATTTCTACCTCTAATAGCTCTACTACTACCATTACCACTAGTAGCAGTTCTACCTCTAATATTACTACCATTACCACTAGTATCATTTCTACCTCTAATATTACTACCATTACCACTAGTATCATTTCTACCTCTAATATCTCTACTACCATTACCACTAGTAGCATTTCTACCTCTAATATTACTACCATTACCACTAGTATCATTTCTACCTCTAATATTACTACCTTTACCACTAGTATCATTTCTACCTCTAATATCTCTACTACTACCATTACTACTAGTAGCATTTCTACCTCTAATGTCTCTACTACTATCATTACCACTAGTATCATTTCTACCTCTAATATTACTACCATATTACTACCATTACCACTAGTATCATGTCTACTTCTAATATTACTACCATTACCACTAGTATCATTTCTACCTCTAATATTACTACCATTACCACTAGTATAATTTCTACCTCTAATATTACTACCATTGCCACTAGAATCATTTCTACCTCTAATATTACTACCATTACCACTAGTAGCATTTCTACCTCTAATATCTCTACTGCCATTACCACTAGTATCATTTCTACCTCTAATATTACTACCATTACCACTAGTATCATTTCTACCTCTAATATTACTACCATTACCACTAGTAGCAGTTCTACCTCTAATATCTCTACTGCCATTACCACTAGTAGCATTTCTACCTCTAATATCTCTACTGCCATTACCACTAGTATCATTTCTACCTCTAATATTACTACCATTGCCACTAGTATCATTTCTACCTCTAATATTACTACCATTACCACTAGTATCATTTCTACCTCTAATATTACTACCATTACCACTAGTATCATTTCTACCTCTAATATTACTACCATTACCACTAGTATAATTTCTCCCTCTAATATTACTACCATTACCACTAGTATCATTTCTACCTCTAATATCTATACTACCATTACCACTAGTAGCATTTCTACCTCTAATATCTCTACTGCCATTACCACTAGTATCATTTCTACCTCTAATATTACTACCATTACCACTAGTATCTTTTCTACCTCTAATATTACTATCATTACCACTAGTATCATTTCTACCTCTAATATTACTATCATTACCACTAGTATCATTTCTACCTCTAATATCTCTACTGCCATTACCACTAGTATAATTTCTACCTCTAATATCTATACTACCATTACCACTAGTAGCATTTCTACCTCTAATATCTCTACTGCCATTACCACTAGTATCATTTCTACCTCTAATATTACTACCATTACCACTAGTATCTTTTCTACCTCTAATATTACTATCATTACCACTAGTATCATTTCTACCTCTAATATTACTATCATTACCACTAGTATCATTTCTACCTCTAATATCTCTACTGCCATTACCACTAGTATAATTTCTACCTCTAATATTACTACCATTACCACTAGTATCATTTCTACCTCTAATATTACTACCATTACCACTAGTATCATTTCTCCCTCTAATATTACTACCATTACCACTAGTATCATTTCTACCTCTAATATCTATACTACCATTACCACTAGTAGCATTTCTACCTCTAATATCTCTACTGCCATTACCACTAGTATCATTTCTACCTCTAATATTACTACCATTACCACTAGTATCATTTCTACCTCTAATATTACTACCATTACCACTAGTAACATTTCTACCTCTAATATTACTACCATTACCACTAGTAGCATTTCTACCTCTAATATTACTACCATTACCACTAGTATAATTTCTACCTCTAATATTACTACCATTACCACTAGTAGCATTTCTACCTCTAATAGCTCTACTACTACCATTACCACTAGTAGCAGTTCTACCTCTAATATTACTACCATTACCACTAGTATCATTTATACCTCTAATATTACTACCATTACCACTAGTATCATTTCTACCTCTAATATTACTATCATTACCACTAGTAACATTTCTACCTCTAATATTAATACCATTACCACTAGTATAATTTCTACCTCTAATATTACTACCATTACCACTAGTATCATTTCTACCTCTAATATTAATACCATTACCACTAGTATCATTTCTACCTCTAATATTACTATCATTACCACTAGTAGCATTTCTACCTCTAATATCTATACTACTACCATTACCACTAGTATCATTTCTACCTCTAATATTACTACCATTACCACTAGTAACATTTCTACCTCTAATATTAATACCATTACCACTAGTAGCAGTTCTACCTCTAATATTACTACCATTACCACTAGTAGCAGTTCTACCTCTAATATTACTATCATTACCACTAGTATCATTTCTACCTCTAATATTAATACCATTACCACTAGTAGCAGTTCTACCTCTAATATTACTATCATTACCACTAGTAGCAGTTCTACCTCTAATATTACTATCATTACCACTAGTATAATTTCTACCTCTAATATTAATACCATTACCACTAGTATCATTTCTACCTCTAATATTACTATCATTTCCACTAGAATCATTTCTACCTCTAATATCTATACTACCATTACCACTAGTAGCATTTCTACCTCTAATATCTCTACTGCCATTACCACTAGTATCATTTCTACCTCTAATATTACTACCATTACCACTAGTATAATTTCTACCTCTAATATTACTATCATTACCACTAGTATCATTTCTACCTCTAATATTACTATCATTACCACTAGTATCATTTCTACCTCTAATATCTCTACTGCCATTACCACTAGTATCATTTCTACCTCTAATATTACTACCATTACCACTAGTATCATTTCTACCTCTAATATTACTACCATTACCACTGGTATCATTTCTACCTCTAATATTACTACCATTACCACTAGTATCATTTCTACCTCTAATATCTCTACTACTACCATTACTACTAGTAGCATTTCTACCTCTAATGTCTCTACTACTATCATTACCACTAGTATCATTTCTACCTCTAATATTACTACCATATTACTACCATTACCACTAGTATCATGTCTACTTCTAATATTACTACCATTACCACTAGTATCATTTCTACCTCTAATATTACTACCATTACCACTAGTATAATTTCTACCTCTAATATTACTACCATTGCCACTAGTATCATTTCTACCTCTAATATTACTACCATTACCACTAGTAGCATTTCTACCTCTAATATCTCTACTGCCATTACCACTAGTATCATTTCTACCTCTAATATTACTACCATTACCACTAGTATCATTTCTACCTCTAATATCTATACTACCATTACCACTAGTAGCATTTCTACCTCTAATATCTCTACTGCCATTACCACTAGTATCATTTCTACCTCTAATATTACTACCATTACCACTAGTATCATTTCTACCTCTAATATTACTACCATTACCACTAGTAACATTTCTACCTCTAATATTACTACCATTACCACTAGTAGCATTTCTACCTCTAATATTACTACCATTACCACTAGTATCATTTCTACCTCTAATATTACTACCATTACCACTAGTAGCATTTCTACCTCTAATAGCTCTACTACTACCATTACCACTAGTAGCAGTTCTACCTCTAATATTACTACCATTACCACTAGTATCATTTCTACCTCTAATATTACTACCATTACCACTAGTATCATTTCTACCTCTAATATCTCTACTACCATTACCACTAGTAGCATTTCTACCTCTAATATTACTACCATTACCACTAGTATCATTTCTACCTCTAATATTACTACCTTTACCACTAGTATCATTTCTACCTCTAATATCTCTACTACTACCATTACTACTAGTAGCATTTCTACCTCTAATGTCTCTACTACTATCATTACCACTAGTATCATTTCTACCTCTAATATTACTACCATTGCCACTAGTATCATTTCTACCTCTAATATTACTACCATTACCACTAGTAGCATTTCTACCTCTAATATCTCTACTGCCATTACCACTAGTATCATTTCTACCTCTAATATTACTACCATTACCACTAGTATCATTTCTACCTCTAATATCTATACTACCATTACCACTAGTAGCATTTCTACCTCTAATATCTCTACTGCCATTACCACTAGTATCATTTCTACCTCTAATATTACTACCATTACCACTAGTATCATTTCTACCTCTAATATTACTACCATTACCACTAGTAACATTTCTACCTCTAATATTACTACCATTACCACTAGTAGCATTTCTACCTCTAATATTACTACCATTACCACTAGTATCATTTCTACCTCTAATATTACTACCATTACCACTAGTAGCATTTCTACCTCTAATAGCTCTACTACTACCATTACCACTAGTAGCAGTTCTACCTCTAATATTACTACCATTACCACTAGTATCATTTCTACCTCTAATATTACTACCATTACCACTAGTATCATTTCTACCTCTAATATCTCTACTACCATTACCACTAGTAGCATTTCTACCTCTAATATTACTACCATTACCACTAGTATCATTTCTACCTCTAATATTACTACCATTACCACTAGTAGCATTTCTACCTCTAATATCTCTACTGCCATTACCACTAGTATCATTTCTACCTCTAATATTACTACCATTACCACTAGTATCATTTCTACCTCTAATATTACTACCATTACCACTAGTAGCAGTTCTACCTCTAATATCTCTACTGCCATTACCACTAGTAGCATTTCTACCTCTAATATCTCTACTGCCATTACCACTAGTATAATTTCTACCTCTAATATTACTACCATTGCCACTAGTATCATTTCTACCTCTAATATTACTACCATTACCACTAGTAGCATTTCTACCTCTAATATCTCTACTGCCATTACCACTAGTATCATTTCTACCTCTAATATTACTACCATTACCACTAGTATCATTTCTACCTCTAATATTACTACCATTACCACTAGTAGCAGTTCTACCTCTAATATCTCTACTGCCATTACCACTAGTAGCATTTCTACCTCTAATATCTCTACTGCCATTACCACTAGTATCATTTCTACCTCTAATATTACTACCATTAACACTAGTATCATTTCTACCTCTAATATTACTACCATTACCACTAGTAGCATTTCTACCTCTAATATCTCTACTGCCATTACCACTAGTATCATTTCTACCTCTAATATTACTACCATTACCACTAGTATCATTTCTACCTCTAATATCTCTACTACCATTACCACTAGTAGCATTTCTACCTCTAATATTACTACCATTACCACTAGTATCATTTCTACCTCTAATATTACTACCTTTACCACTAGTATCATTTCTACCTCTAATATCTCTACTACTACCATTACTACTAGTAGCATTTCTACCTCTAATGTCTCTACTACTATCATTACCACTAGTATCATTTCTACCTCTAATATTACTACCATATTACTACCATTACCACTAGTATCATGTCTACTTCTAATATTACTACCATTACCACTAGTATCATTTCTACCTCTAATATTACTACCATTACCACTAGTATAATTTCTACCTCTAATATTACTACCATTGCCACTAGTATCATTTCTACCTCTAATATTACTACCATTACCACTAGTAGCATTTCTACCTCTAATATCTCTACTGCCATTACCACTAGTATCATTTCTACCTCTAATATTACTACCATTACCACTAGTATCATTTCTACCTCTAATATTACTACCATTACCACTAGTAGCAGTTCTACCTCTAATATCTCTACTGCCATTACCACTAGTAGCATTTCTACCTCTAATATCTCTACTGCCATTACCACTAGTATCATTTCTACCTCTAATATTACTACCATTACCACTAGTATCATTTCTACCTCTAATATTACTACCATTACCACTAGTAGCATTTCTACCTCTAATATCTCTACTGCCATTACCACTAGTATCATTTCTACCTCTAATATTACTACCATTACCACTAGTATCATTTCTACCTCTAATATTACTACCATTACCACTAGTAGCAGTTCTACCTCTAATATCTCTACTGCCATTACCACTAGTAGCATTTCTACCTCTAATATCTCTACTGCCATTACCACTAGTATCATTTCTACCTCTAATATTACTACCATTACCACTAGTATCATTTCTACCTCTAATATTACTACCATTACCACTAGTAGCATTTCTACCTCTAATATCTCTACTGCCATTACCACTAGTATCATTTCTACCTCTAATATTACTACCATTACCACTAGTATCATTTCTACATCTAATATTACTACCATTACCACTAGTAGCATTTCTACCTCTAATATCTCTACTGCCATTACCACTAGTATAATTTCTACCTCTAATATTACTACCATTGCCACTAGTATCATTTCTACCTCTAATATTACTACCATTACCACTAGTATCATTTCTACCTCTAATATTACTACCATTACCACTAGTATCATTTCTACCTCTAATATTACTACCATTACCACTAGTAGCATTTCTACCTCTAATATCTCTACTGCCATTACCACTAGTATAATTTCTACCTCTAATATTACTATCATTACCACTAGTATCATTTCTACCTCTAATATTACTATCATTACCACTAGTATCATTTCTACCTCTAATATCTCTACTGCCATTACCACTAGTATCATTTCTACCTCTAATATTACTACCATTACCACTAGTATCATTTCTACCTCTAATATTACTACCATTACCACTGGTATCATTTCTACCTCTAATATTACTACCATTACCACTAGTATCATTTCTCCCTCTAATATTACTACCATTACCACTAGTATCATTTCTACCTCTAATATCTATACTACCATTACCACTAGTAGCATTTCTACCTCTAATATCTCTACTGCCATTACCACTAGTATCATTTCTACCTCTAATATTACTACCATTACCACTAGTATCATTTCTACCTCTAATATTACTACCATTACCACTAGTAACATTTCTACCTCTAATATTACTACCATTACCACTAGTAGCATTTCTACCTCTAATATTACTACCATTACCACTAGTATCATTTCTACCTCTAATATTACTACCATTACCACTAGTAGCATTTCTACCTCTAATAGCTCTACTACTACCATTACCACTAGTAGCAGTTCTACCTCTAATATTACTACCATTACCACTAGTATCATTTCTACCTCTAATATTACTACCATTACCACTAGTATCATTTCTACCTCTAATATCTCTACTACCATTACCACTAGTAGCATTTCTACCTCTAATATTACTACCATTACCACTAGTATCATTTCTACCTCTAATATTACTACCTTTACCACTAGTATCATTTCTACCTCTAATATCTCTACTACTACCATTACTACTAGTAGCATTTCTACCTCTAATGTCTCTACTACTATCATTACCACTAGTATCATTTCTACCTCTAATATTACTACCATATTACTACCATTACCACTAGTATCATGTCTACTTCTAATATTACTACCATTACCACTAGTATCATTTCTACCTCTAATATTACTACCATTACCACTAGTATAATTTCTACCTCTAATATTACTACCATTGCCACTAGTATCATTTCTACCTCTAATATTACTACCATTACCACTAGTAGCATTTCTACCTCTAATATCTCTACTGCCATTACCACTAGTATCATTTCTACCTCTAATATTACTACCATTACCACTAGTATCATTTCTACCTCTAATATTACTACCATTACCACTAGTAGCAGTTCTACCTCTAATATCTCTACTGCCATTACCACTAGTAGCATTTCTACCTCTAATATCTCTACTGCCATTACCACTAGTATCATTTCTACCTCTAATATTACTACCATTACCACTAGTATCATTTCTACCTCTAATATTACTACCATTACCACTAGTAGCATTTCTACCTCTAATATCTCTACTGCCATTACCACTAGTATCATTTCTACCTCTAATATTACTACCATTACCACTAGTATCATTTCTACATCTAATATTACTACCATTACCACTAGTAGCATTTCTACCTCTAATATCTCTACTGCCATTACCACTAGTATAATTTCTACCTCTAATATTACTACCATTGCCACTAGTATCATTTCTACCTCTAATATTACTACCATTACCACTAGTATCATTTCTACCTCTAATATTACTACCATTACCACTAGTATCATTTCTACCTCTAATATTACTACCATTACCACTAGTATAATTTCTCCCTCTAATATTACTACCATTACCACTAGTATCATTTCTACCTCTAATATCTATACTACCATTACCACTAGTAGCATTTCTACCTCTAATATCTCTACTGCCATTACCACTAGTATCATTTCTACCTCTAATATTACTACCATTACCACTAGTATCTTTTCTACCTCTAATATTACTATCATTACCACTAGTATCATTTCTACCTCTAATATTACTATCATTACCACTAGTATCATTTCTACCTCTAATATTACTATCATTACCACTAGTATCATTTCTACCTCTAATATCTCTACTGCCATTACCACTAGTATAATTTCTACCTCTAATATTACTACCATTACCACTAGTATCATTTCTACCTCTAATATTACTACCATTACCACTAGTATCATTTCTCCCTCTAATATTACTACCATTACCACTAGTATCATTTCTACCTCTAATATCTATACTACCATTACCACTAGTAGCATTTCTACCTCTAATATCTCTACTGCCATTACCACTAGTATCATTTCTACCTCTAATATTACTACCATTACCACTAGTATCATTTCTACCTCTAATATTACTACCATTACCACTAGTAACATTTCTACCTCTAATATTACTACCATTACCACTAGTAGCATTTCTACCTCTAATATTACTACCATTACCACTAGTATAATTTCTACCTCTAATATTACTACCATTACCACTAGTAGCATTTCTACCTCTAATAGCTCTACTACTACCATTACCACTAGTAGCAGTTCTACCTCTAATATTACTACCATTACCACTAGTATCATTTATACCTCTAATATTACTACCATTACCACTAGTATCATTTCTACCTCTAATATTACTATCATTACCACTAGTAACATTTCTACCTCTAATATTAATACCATTACCACTAGTATAATTTCTACCTCTAATATTACTACCATTACCACTAGTATCATTTCTACCTCTAATATTAATACCATTACCACTAGTATCATTTCTACCTCTAATATTACTATCATTACCACTAGTAGCATTTCTACCTCTAATATCTATACTACTACCATTACCACTAGTATCATTTCTACCTCTAATATTACTACCATTACCACTAGTAACATTTCTACCTCTAATATTAATACCATTACCACTAGTAGCAGTTCTACCTCTAATATTACTACCATTACCACTAGTAGCAGTTCTACCTCTAATATTACTATCATTACCACTAGTATCATTTCTACCTCTAATATTACTACCATTACCACTAGTAGCAGTTCTACCTCTAATATTACTATCATTACCACTAGTAGCAGTTCTACCTCTAATATTACTATCATTACCACTAGTATAATTTCTACCTCTAATATTAATACCATTACCACTAGTATCATTTCTACCTCTAATATTACTATCATTTCCACTAGAATAATTTCTACCTCTAATATCTCTACTACTACCATTACCACTAGTATCATTTATACCTCTAATATTATTACCATTACCACTAGTAGCATTTATACCTCTAATATCTCTACTACCATTACCACTAGTAGTATTTATACCTCTAATGTCTCTACTACTACCATTACCACTAGTATCATTTCTACCTCTAATATTACTATCATTACCACTAGTATCATTTCTACCTCTAATGTCTCTACTACTACCATTACCACTAGTATCATTTATACCTCTAATATTATTACCATTACCACTAGTAGCATTTATACCTCTAATATCTCTACTACCATTACCACTAGTAGTATTTATACCTCTAATGTCTCTACTACTACCATTACCACTAGTATCATTTATACCTCTAATATTACTATCATTACCACTAGTAGCATTTATACCTCTAATATTACTACCATTACCACTAGTAGCATTTCTACCTCTAATATTACTACCATTACCACTAGTATCATTTATACCTCTAATATTACCACCATTACCACTAGTAGCATTTCTACCTCTAATATCTCTACTACCATTACCACTACTATCATCTATACCTCTAATATTACCACCATTACCACTAGTAGCATTTCTACCTCTAATATCTCTACTACCATTACCACTAGTAGCATTTCTACCTCTAATATTACCACCATTACCACTAGTAGCATTTCTACCTCTAATATCTCTACTACCATTACCACTAGTAGCATTTCTACCTCTAATATTACTACCATTACCACTAGTATCATTTCTACCTCTAATATTAATACCATTACCACTAGTATCATTTCTACCTCTAATATTACTACCATTACCACTAGTATCATTTCTACCTCTAATATCTCTACTACCATTACCACTAGTAGCATTTCTACCTCTAATATTTCTACTACTACCATTACCACTAGTATCATTTCTACCTCTAATATCTCTACTACTACCATTAACACTAGTATCATTTATACCTCTAATATCTCTACTACTAATGTTACCACTAGTATCATTTCTACCTCTAATATCTCTACTACTATCATTACCACTAGTAGCATTTCTACCTCTAATGTCTCTACTACTATCATTACCACTAGTATCATTTCTACCTCTAATATTACTACCATATTACTACCATTACCACTAGTATCATTTCTACCTCTAATATTACTATCATTACCACTAGTAACATTTCTACGTCTAATATTACTACCATTACCACTAGTATCATTTCTACCTCTAATATTACTACCATTACCACTAGTATCATTTCTACCTCTAATATTACTACCATTACCACTAGTATCATTTCTACCTCTAATATTACTATCATTCCCACTAGTAGCATTTCTACCTCTAATATTACTACCTTTACCACTAGTATAATTTCTACCTCTAATATTACTACCATTACCACTAGTAGCATTTCTACATCTGATATTACTATCATTACCACTAGTATCATTTCTACCTCTAATATCTCTACTACTACCATTACCACTAGTAGCATTTCTACCTCTAATATCTATTATACTACCATTAACACTAGTATCATTTCTACCTCTAATATCTCTACTACCATTACCACTAGTAGCATTTCTACCTCTAATATTTCTACTACTACCATTACCACTAGTATCATTTCTACCTCTAATATCTCTACTACTACCATTAACACTAGTATCATTTATACCTCTAATATCTCTACTACTAATGTTACCACTAGTATCATTTCTACCTCTAATATCTCTACTACTACCATTACCACTAGTAGCATTTCTACCTCTAATGTCTCTACTACTATCATTACCACTAGTATCATTTCTACCTCTAATATTACTACCATATTACTACCATTACCACTAGTATCATTTCTACCTCTAATATTACTATCATTACCACTAGTAACATTTCTACCTCTAATATTACTACCATTACCACTAGTATCATTTCTACCTCTAATATTACTACCATTACCACTAGTATCATTTCTACCTCTAATATTACTACCATTACCACTAGTATCATTTCTACCTCTAATATTACTATCATTCCCACTAGTAGCATTTCTACCTCTAATATTACTACCTTTACCACTAGTATCATTTCTACCTCTAATATTACTACCATTACCACTAGTAGCATTTCTACATCTGATATTACTATCATTACCACTAGTATCATTTCTACCTCTAATATCTCTACTACTACCATTACCACTAGTAGCATTTCTACCTCTAATATCTATTATACTACCATTAACACTAGTATCATTTCTACCTCTAATATTTCTACTACTACCATTACCACTAGTATCATTTCTACCTCTAATATCTCTACTACTACCATTACCACTAGTATCATTTCTACCTATAATATTACTACCATTACCACTAGTATCATTTTTACCTCTAATATCTCTACTGCCATTACCACTAGTATTTTTTCTACCTCTAATATTACTGCCATTACCACTAGTATCATTTCTACCTCTAATATTACTACCATTACCACTAGTATCATTTCTACCTCTAATATCTATATTACCATTACCACTAGTATCATTTATACCTCTAATATTACTGCCATTACCACTAGTATCATTTCTACCTCTAATATTACTACCATTACCACTAGTATCATTTCTACCTCTAATATCTCTACTACCATTACCACTAGTAGCATTCCTACCTCTAATATTACTACCATTACCACTAATATCATTTATACCTCTAATATCTCTACTGCCATTACCACTAGTAGCATTTCTACCTCTAATATCTCTACTACCATTACCACTAGTATAATTTCTACCTCTAATATCTCTACTACCACCATTACCACTAGTATCATTTCTCCCTCTAATATTACTACCATTACCACTAGTAGCATTTCTACCTCTAATATCTCTACTACCATTACCACTAGTATCATTTCTACCTCTAATATTACTACCATTACCACTAGTATAATTTCTACCTCTAATATCTCTACTACTATTACCACTAGTAGCATTTCTACCTCTAATATCTCTACTTTCACCATTACCACTAGTAGCATTTCTACCTCTAATATCTCTACTACCATTACCACTAGTATCATTTCTACCTCTAATATTACTACCATTACCACTAGTATAATTTCTACCTCTAATATCTCTACTACTATTACCACTAGTAGCATTTCTACCTCTAATATCTCTACTTTCACCATTACCACTAGTAGCATTTCTACCTCTAATATCTCTACTACCATTACCACTAGTATAATTTCTACCTCTAATATTACTACCATTACCACTAGTATAATTTCTACCTCTAATATCTCTACTACTATTACCACTAGTAGCATTTCTACCTCTAATATCTCTACTTTCACCATTACCACTAGTAGCATTTCTACCTCTAATATTACTATCATTACCACTAGTATAATTTCTACCTCTAATATTAATACCATTACCACTTGTATCATTTCTACCTCTAATATTACTACCATTACCACTAGTATCATTTCTACCTCTAATATTACTACCATTACCACTAGTAGCATTTCTACCTCTAATATCTCTACTACCATTACCACTAGTATCATTTCTACCTCTAATATTACTACCATTACCACTAGTATCATTTCTACCTCTAATATTACTATCATTACCACTAGTATCATTTCTACCTCTAATATTACTACCATTGCCACTAGTATCATTTCTACCTCTAATATTACTACCATTACCACTAGTATCATTTCTACCTCTAATATTACTACCATTACCACTAGTATCATTTCTACCTCTAATATTACTACCATTACCACTAGTATCATTTCTCCCTCTAATATTACTACCATTACCACTAGTATCATTTCTACCTCTAATATCTATACTACCATTACCACTAGTAGCATTTCTACCTCTAATATCTCTACTGCCATTACCACTAGTATCATTTCTACCTCTAATATTACTACCATTACCACTAGTATAATTTCTACCTCTAATATTACTATCATTACCACTAGTATCATTTCTACCTCTAATATTACTATCATTACCACTAGTATCATTTCTACCTCTAATATCTCTACTGCCATTACCACTAGTATCATTTCTACCTCTAATATTACTACCATTACCACTAGTATCATTTCTACCTCTAATATTACTACCATTACCACTGGTATCATTTCTACCTCTAATATTACTACCATTACCACTAGTATCATTTCTCCCTCTAATATTACTACCATTACCACTAGTATCATTTCTACCTCTAATATCTATACTACCATTACCACTAGTAGCATTTCTACCTCTAATATCTCTACTGCCATTACCACTAGTATCATTTCTACCTCTAATATTACTACCATTACCACTAGTATCATTTCTACCTCTAATATCTCTACTACCATTACCACTAGTAGCATTTCTACCTCTAATATTACTACCATTACCACTAGTATCATTTCTACCTCTAATATTACTACCTTTACCACTAGTATCATTTCTACCTCTAATATCTCTACTACTACCATTACTACTAGTAGCATTTCTACCTCTAATGTCTCTACTACTATCATTACCACTAGTATCATTTCTACCTCTAATATTACTACCATATTACTACCATTACCACTAGTATCATGTCTACTTCTAATATTACTACCATTACCACTAGTATCATTTCTACCTCTAATATTACTACCATTACCACTAGTATAATTTCTACCTCTAATATTACTACCATTGCCACTAGTATCATTTCTACCTCTAATATTACTACCATTACCACTAGTAGCATTTCTACCTCTAATATCTCTACTGCCATTACCACTAGTATAATTTCTACCTCTAATATTACTACCATTACCACTAGTATCATTTCTACCTCTAATATTACTACCATTACCACTAGTAGCAGTTCTACCTCTAATATCTCTACTGCCATTACCACTAGTAGCATTTCTACCTCTAATATCTCTACTGCCATTACCACTAGTATCATTTCTACCTCTAATATTACTACCATTACCACTAGTATCATTTCTACCTCTAATATTACTACCATTACCACTAGTAGCATTTCTACCTCTAATATCTCTACTGCCATTACCACTAGTATCATTTCTACCTCTAATATTACTACCATTACCACTAGTATCATTTCTACCTCTAATATTACTACCATTACCACTAGTAGCATTTCTACCTCTAATATCTCTACTGCCATTACCACTAGTATAATTTCTACCTCTAATATTACTACCATTGCCACTAGTATCATTTCTACCTCTAATATTACTACCATTACCACTAGTATCATTTCTACCTCTAATATTACTACCATTACCACTAGTATCATTTCTACCTCTAATATTACTACCATTACCACTAGTATAATTTCTCCCTCTAATATTACTACCATTACCACTAGTATCATTTCTACCTCTAATATCTATACTACCATTACCACTAGTAGCATTTCTACCTCTAATATCTCTACTGCCATTACCACTAGTATCATTTCTACCTCTAATATTACTACCATTACCACTAGTATCTTTTCTACCTCTAATATTAATACCATTACCACTAGTATCATTTCTACCTCTAATATTACTATCATTACCACTAGTATCATTTCTACCTCTAATATTACTATCATTACCACTAGTATCATTTCTACCTCTAATATCTCTACTGCCATTACCACTAGTATAATTTCTACCTCTAATATTACTACCATTACCACTAGTATCATTTCTACCTCTAATATTACTACCATTACCACTAGTATAATTTCTACCTCTAATATCTCTACTACTATTACCACTAGTAGCATTTCTACCTCTAATATCTATATTACCATTACCACTAGTATCATTTATACCTCTAATATTACTGCCATTACCACTAGTATCATTTCTACCTCTAATATTACTACCATTACCACTAGTATCATTTCTACCTCTAATATCTATACTACCATTACCACTAGTAGCATTTCTACCTCTAATATCTCTACTGCCATTACCACTAGTATCATTTCTACCTCTAATATTACTACCATTACCACTAGTATCATTTCTACCTCTAATATTACTACCATTACCACTAGTAACATTTCTACCTCTAATATTACTACCATTACCACTAGTAGCATTTCTACCTCTAATATTACTACCATTACCACTAGTATAATTTCTACCTCTAATATTACTACCATTACCACTAGTAGCATTTCTACCTCTAATAGCTCTACTACTACCATTACCACTAGTAGCAGTTCTACCTCTAATATTACTACCATTACCACTAGTATCATTTATACCTCTAATATTACTACCATTACCACTAGTATCATTTCTACCTCTAATATTACTATCATTACCACTAGTAACATTTCTACCTCTAATATTAATACCATTACCACTAGTATAATTTCTACCTCTAATATTACTACCATTACCACTAGTATCATTTCTACCTCTAATATTAATACCATTACCACTAGTATCATTTCTACCTCTAATATTACTATCATTACCACTAGTAGCATTTCTACCTCTAATATCTCTACTACCATTACCACTAGTAGCATTTATACCTCTAATATTACCACCATTACCACTAGTAGCATTTCTACCTCTAATATCTCTACTACCATTACCACTAGTAGCATTTCTACCTCTAATATTACTACCATTACCACTAGTATCATTTCTACCTCTAATATTAATACCATTACCACTAGTATCATTTCTACCTCTAATATTACTACCATTACCACTAGTATCATTTCTACCTCTAATATCTCTACTACCATTACCACTAGTAGCATTTCTACCTCTAATATTTCTACTACTACCATTACCACTAGTATCATTTCTACCTCTAATATTACTACCATTAACACTAGTATCATTTATACCTCTAATATCTCTACTACTAATGTTACCACTAGTATCATTTCTACCTCTAATATCTCTACTACTATCATTACCACTAGTAGCATTTCTACCTCTAATGTCTCTACTACTATCATTACCACTAGTATCATTTCTACCTCTAATATTACTACCATATTACTACCATTACCACTAGTATCATTTCTACCTCTAATATTACTATCATTACCACTAGTAACATTTCTACGTCTAATATTACTACCATTACCACTAGTATCATTTCTACCTCTAATATTACTACCATTACCACTAGTATCATTTCTACCTCTAATATTACTACCATTACCACTAGTATCATTTCTACCTCTAATATTACTATCATTCCCACTAGTAGCATTTCTACCTCTAATATTACTACCTTTACCACTAGTATAATTTCTACCTCTAATATTACTACCATTACCACTAGTAGCATTTCTACATCTGATATTACTATCATTACCACTAGTATCATTTCTACCTCTAATATCTCTACTACTACCATTACCACTAGTAGCATTTCTACCTCTAATATCTTGTCACGTTCCTGACCTGTTTTCTGTTTAGTTTTGTGTGTTAGTTGGTCAGGACGTGAGTTTGGGTGGGCATTCTATGTTGTCTGTTTCTATGTTGGTTTAGGGTTGCCTGGTATGGCTCTCAATTGGAGGCAGGTGTTTGGCGTTCCTCTAATTGAGAGTCATATTTAGGTAGGCTGTTCACAGTGTTTGTTTGTGGGTGGTTGTCTCCTGTGTCTGTGTTATGTCTTACACAATACGGGATTGTTACGGTTTGTTCATTTCATGTAGGCTATTTTTCCCTGTTCGTGCGTTCTCGTGTTTATGTATGTTCGTCGTTCAGGTCTGTCTACTTTCGTTTTGTTATTTTGTATCATTATCAAGTATAGTTCGTTTTCGTCTTGTCTTTAATAAATATTATGTGTTCACAACCCGCTGCGCCTTGGTTCCCTCACTACTCCTCCTTTTCGGATATAGAGGAGGAGGACTGCCGTTACAGAACCACCCACCTATCCAGAGCCAAGCAGCGGTGTAAACGGAGTAAGGGACAGCGAAAGAAGGAGGAATGGACTTGGGACGATGTATTGGACGGTAAAGGTTGCTACACATGGGAGGAGATCCTGGCTGGAAGGGATCGCCTCCCATGGGAACAGGTGGAGGCACTGAGGAGAGCAGAGGCTACTGGGTTGAAGAACCGGAGTTATGAGGGGACGCGTCTTGCACGGAAGCCCGAAAAGCCCGTGAGTAACTCCCAAAAATTTCTTGGGGGGGGGCTAAGGGGTTGTGGGCCAAGGGCAGGTAGGAGACCTGCGCCCACTTCCCAGGCTAACCGTGGAGAGCGGGAGTACGGGCAGACACCGTGTTACGCAGTAGAGCGCACGGTGTCTCCTGTACGTGTGCATAGCCCGGTGCGGGTTATTCCACCTCCCCGCACTGGTAGGGCTAGATTGGGCATTGAGCCAGGTGTCATGAGGCCGGCTCAACGCGTCTGGTCTCCAGTGCGTCTCCTCGGGCCGGCATACATGGCACCTGCCTTACGCATGGTTTCCCCGGTTCGCCTACACAGCCCGGTGCGGGTTATTCCACCTCCCCGCACTGGTCGGGCGACCGGGAGCATTCAACCAGGTAAGGTTGGTCAGGCTCAATGCTCAAGAGAGCCAGTACGCCTGCACGGTCCGGTATTTCCGGCGCCACCTCCCCGCCCCAGCCTAGTACCTACAGTGCCTACACTACGCACTAGGCTACCAGTGCATTTCCAGAGCCCTGTTCCTCCTCCACGCACTCTCCCTATAGTGCGTGTATCCAGTTCGGTGCCTCCAGTTCCGGCACCACGCACTAAGCCTCCTGTGCGTCTCCAGAGCCCTGTACACACTGTTTCTTCTCCCCCTACTAATCCTGATGTGCTTGCCCTCAGCCCGGTGTCACCAGTGCCGGTACCACGCACCAGGTATAGAGTGGGCTTTGAGAGTCCAGTGTGCCCTGTCCCTGCTCCCCGCACTAGTATGAAGGTGCGTGTCCTTAGCCCGGTGCCTCCAGTTCCGGCACCACGCACCAGGTCTACAGTGCGCCTTATCCGGCCAGAGCCATCCGTCTCCCCAGCGCTATCTGAGCCATCCGTCTCCCGAGCGCCATCTGAGCCATCCGTCTACCCAGCGCCGTCTGAGCCATCCGTCTACCCAGCGCCATCTGAGCCATCCGTCTCCCCAGCGCCGTCTGAGCCATCCGTCTGCAATGAGCCTGCAAAGCCGCCCGTCTGCCATGAGCCTGCAAAGCCGCCCGTCTGCCATGAGCCTACAGAGCCGTCCGCCAGACAGGAGCCGCTAGAGCCGTCCGCCAGACAGGAGCCGCTAGAGCCGCCCGTCAGACAGGATCTGCCAGAGCCGCCAACCAGACAGGATCTGCCAGAGCCGCCAACCAGACAGGATCTGCCAGAGCCGCCAACCAGACAGGATCTGCCAGAGCCGCCAATCAGACAGGATCTGCCAGAGCCGCCAGCCAGACAGGATCTGCCAGAGCCGCCAGCCAGACAGGATCTGCCAGAGCCGTCAGCGAGCCATGAGCAGCCAGAGCCGTCAGCGAGCCATGAGCAGCCAGAGCCGTCAGCGAGCCATGAGCAGCCAGAGCCGTCAGAGAGCCATGAGCAGCCAGAGCCGTCAGCCTGCCATGAGCAGCCAGAGCCGTCAGCCTGCCATGAGCGTCCAGAGCCGTCAGCCTGCCATGAGCGTCCAGAGCTGTCAGCCTGCCATGAGCGTCCAGAGCCGTCAGCCTGCCATGAGCGTCCAGAGCCGTCAGCCTGCCATGAGCGTCCAGAGCCGTCAGCCTGCCATGAGCGTCCAGAGCCGTCAGCCTGCCATGAGCGTCCAGAGCCGTCAGCCTGCCATGAGCGTCCAGAGCCGTCAGCCTGCCATGAGCGTCCAGAGCCGTCAGCCTGCCATGAGCGTCCAGAGCCGTCAGTCAGCCATGAGCTGTCCCTCAGCCAGAAGCGGCTAGTAATTCAGAACTGCCCCTCAGTCCAGAGCTGTCTCTCTGTCCGGAGCTGCCCTTCAGTCCGGAGTTGCCCCTCTATCCTGAGCTACCTCTTTATCCTGAGCTACCTCTCTCTCCTAAGCTATCCCTCTGTCCTGAGCTATCCCTATGTCCTGAACTACCTTGTCCCAGAGCTGTCCTTGATTCTGGTGTTGCCCCTAAATTTAGGTGGGGTTATTTGGAGGGTGGTCATTGTGGGGAGGCTAAGGAAGCGGGGATTGATTATGGTGGGGTGGGAACCACGCCCGGAGCCTAAGCCACCACCGTGGTCAGATGCCCACCCAGACCCTCCCCTGGACTTTTTGGTGATGCGTTCGGAGTACGCATCTTGAGGGGGGGGTTATGTCACGTTCCTGACCTGTTTTCTGTTTAGTTTTGTGTGTTAGTTGGTCAGGACGTGAGTTTGGGTGGGCATTCTATGTTGTCTGTTTCTATGTTGGTTTAGGGTTGCCTGGTATGGCTCTCAATTGGAGGCAGGTGTTTGGCGTTCCTCTAATTGAGAGTCATATTTAGGTAGGCTGTTCACAGTGTTTGTTTGTGGGTGGTTGTCTCCTGTGTCTGTGTTATGTCTTACACAATACGGGATTGTTTCGGTTGTTCGTTTCGTTTCGATGTAGTATGTTTCCTGTCCGTAAGTGTTACGTGTTAATCATGTAAGTTTATGTTCAGGTTTCGTATACGTCGTTTTCTTGTTTTGTAAATTTGAAAGTGTTTGTGTTTTCGTGTTGCCATCGTCGTATTTATAATAAAGATGGCTTATTTCCCTCAAGCTGCATTTTGGTCTGAAGATCCTTCTCTCCTCACCTCATCCGAGGATGAGGAGAGCGACAGCCGTTACATATCTATTATACTACCATTAACACTAGTATCATTTCTACCTCTAATATCTCTACTACCATTACCACTAGTAGCATTTCTACCTCTAATATTTCTACTACTACCATTACCACTAGTATCATTTCTACCTCTAATATCTCTACTACTACCATTAACACTAGTATCATTTATACCTCTAATATCTCTACTACTAATGTTACCACTAGTATCATTTCTACCTCTAATATCTCTACTACTACCATTACCACTAGTAGCATTTCTACCTCTAATGTCTCTACTACTATCATTACCACTAGTATCATTTCTACCTCTAATATTACTACCATATTACTACCATTACCACTAGTATCATTTCTACCTCTAATATTACTATCATTACCACTAGTAACATTTCTACCTCTAATATTACTACCATTACCACTAGTATCATTTCTACCTCTAATATTACTACCATTACCACTAGTATCATTTCTACCTCTAATATTACTACCATTACCACTAGTATCATTTCTACCTCTAATATTACTATCATTCCCACTAGTAGCATTTCTACCTCTAATATTACTACCTTTACCACTAGTATCATTTCTACCTCTAATATTACTACCATTACCACTAGTAGCATTTCTACATCTGATATTACTATCATTACCACTAGTATCATTTCTACCTCTAATATCTCTACTACTACCATTACCACTAGTAGCATTTCTACCTCTAATATCTATTATACTACCATTAACACTAGTATCATTTCTACCTCTAATATTTCTACTACTACCATTACCACTAGTATCATTTCTACCTCTAATATCTCTACTACTACCATTACCACTAGTATCATTTCTACCTATAATATTACTACCATTACCACTAGTATCATTTTTACCTCTAATATCTCTACTGCCATTACCACTAGTATTTTTTCTACCTCTAATATTACTGCCATTACCACTAGTATCATTTCTACCTCTAATATTACTACCATTACCACTAGTATCATTTCTACCTCTAATATCTATATTACCATTACCACTAGTATCATTTATACCTCTAATATTACTGCCATTACCACTAGTATCATTTCTACCTCTAATATTACTACCATTACCACTAGTATCATTTCTACCTCTAATATCTCTACTACCATTACCACTAGTAGCATTTCTACCTCTAATATTACTACCATTACCACTAATATCATTTATACCTCTAATATCTCTACTGCCATTACCACTAGTAGCATTTCTACCTCTAATATCTCTACTACCATTACCACTAGTATAATTTCTACCTCTAATATCTCTACTACCACCATTACCACTAGTATCATTTCTCCCTCTAATATTACTACCATTACCACTAGTAGCATTTCTACCTCAAATATCTCTACTACCATTACCACTAGTATCATTTCTACCTCTAATATTACTACCATTACCACTAGTATAATTTCTACCTCTAATATCTCTACTACTATTACCACTAGTAGCATTTCTACCTCTAATATCTCTACTTTCACCATTACCACTAGTAGCATTTCTACCTCTAATATCTCTACTACCATTACCACTAGTATCATTTCTACCTCTAATATTACTACCATTACCACTAGTATAATTTCTACCTCTAATATCTCTACTACTATTACCACTAGTAGCATTTCTACCTCTAATATCTCTACTTTCACCATTACCACTAGTAGCATTTCTACCTCTAATATCTCTACTACCATTACCACTAGTATAATTTCTACCTCTAATATTACTACCATTACCACTAGTATAATTTCTACCTCTAATATCTCTACTACTATTACCACTAGTAGCATTTCTACCTCTAATATCTCTACTTTCACCATTACCACTAGTAGCATTTCTACCTCTAATATTACTATCATTACCACTAGTATAATTTCTACCTCTAATATTAATACCATTACCACTTGTATCATTTCTACCTCTAATATTACTACCATTACCACTAGTATCATTTCTACCTCTAATATTACTACCATTACCACTAGTAGCATTTCTACCTCTAATATCTCTACTACCATTACCACTAGTATCATTTCTACCTCTAATATTACTACCATTACCACTAGTATCATTTCTACCTCTAATATTACTATCATTACCACTAGTATCATTTCTACCTCTAATATTACTACCATTGCCACTAGTATCATTTCTACCTCTAATATTACTACCATTACCACTAGTATCATTTCTACCTCTAATATTACTACCATTACCACTAGTATCATTTCTACCTCTAATATTACTACCATTACCACTAGTATCATTTCTCCCTCTAATATTACTACCATTACCACTAGTATCATTTCTACCTCTAATATCTATACTACCATTACCACTAGTAGCATTTCTACCTCTAATATCTCTACTGCCATTACCACTAGTATCATTTCTACCTCTAATATTACTACCATTACCACTAGTATAATTTCTACCTCTAATATTACTATCATTACCACTAGTATCATTTCTACCTCTAATATTACTATCATTACCACTAGTATCATTTCTACCTCTAATATCTCTACTGCCATTACCACTAGTATCATTTCTACCTCTAATATTACTACCATTACCACTAGTATCATTTCTACCTCTAATATTACTACCATTACCACTGGTATCATTTCTACCTCTAATATTACTACCATTACCACTAGTATCATTTCTCCCTCTAATATTACTACCATTACCACTAGTATCATTTCTACCTCTAATATCTATACTACCATTACCACTAGTAGCATTTCTACCTCTAATATCTCTACTGCCATTACCACTAGTATCATTTCTACCTCTAATATTACTACCATTACCACTAGTATCATTTCTACCTCTAATATTACTACCATTACCACTAGTAACATTTCTACCTCTAATATTACTACCATTACCACTAGTAGCATTTCTACCTCTAATATTACTACCATTACCACTAGTATCATTTCTACCTCTAATATTACTACCATTACCACTAGTAGCATTTCTACCTCTAATAGCTCTACTACTACCATTACCACTAGTAGCAGTTCTACCTCTAATATTACTACCATTACCACTAGTATCATTTCTACCTCTAATATTACTACCATTACCACTAGTATCATTTCTACCTCTAATATCTCTACTACCATTACCACTAGTAGCATTTCTACCTCTAATATTACTACCATTACCACTAGTATCATTTCTACCTCTAATATTACTACCTTTACCACTAGTATCATTTCTACCTCTAATATCTCTACTACTACCATTACTACTAGTAGCATTTCTACCTCTAATGTCTCTACTACTATCATTACCACTAGTATCATTTCTACCTCTAATATTACTACCATATTACTACCATTACCACTAGTATCATGTCTACTTCTAATATTACTACCATTACCACTAGTATCATTTCTACCTCTAATATTACTACCATTACCACTAGTATAATTTCTACCTCTAATATTACTACCATTGCCACTAGTATCATTTCTACCTCTAATATTACTACCATTACCACTAGTAGCATTTCTACCTCTAATATCTCTACTGCCATTACCACTAGTATAATTTCTACCTCTAATATTACTACCATTACCACTAGTATCATTTCTACCTCTAATATTACTACCATTACCACTAGTAGCAGTTCTACCTCTAATATCTCTACTGCCATTACCACTAGTAGCATTTCTACCTCTAATATCTCTACTGCCATTACCACTAGTATCATTTCTACCTCTAATATTACTACCATTACCACTAGTATCATTTCTACCTCTAATATTACTACCATTACCACTAGTAGCATTTCTACCTCTAATATCTCTACTGCCATTACCACTAGTATCATTTCTACCTCTAATATTACTACCATTACCACTAGTATCATTTCTACCTCTAATATTACTACCATTACCACTAGTAGCATTTCTACCTCTAATATCTCTACTGCCATTACCACTAGTATAATTTCTACCTCTAATATTACTACCATTGCCACTAGTATCATTTCTACCTCTAATATTACTACCATTACCACTAGTATCATTTCTACCTCTAATATTACTACCATTACCACTAGTATCATTTCTACCTCTAATATTACTACCATTACCACTAGTATAATTTCTCCCTCTAATATTACTACCATTACCACTAGTATCATTTCTACCTCTAATATCTATACTACCATTACCACTAGTAGCATTTCTACCTCTAATATCTCTACTGCCATTACCACTAGTATCATTTCTACCTCTAATATTACTACCATTACCACTAGTATCTTTTCTACCTCTAATATTAATACCATTACCACTAGTATCATTTCTATCTCTAATATTACTATCATTACCACTAGTATCATTTCTACCTCTAATATTACTATCATTACCACTAGTATCATTTCTACCTCTAATATCTCTACTGCCATTACCACTAGTATAATTTCTACCTCTAATATTACTACCATTACCACTAGTATCATTTCTACCTCTAATATTACTACCATTACCACTAGTATCATTTCTCCCTCTAATATTACTACCATTACCACTAGTATCATTTCTACCTCTAATATCTATACTACCATTACCACTAGTAGCATTTCTACCTCTAATATCTCTACTGCCATTACCACTAGTATCATTTCTACCTCTAATATTACTACCATTACCACTAGTATCATTTCTACCTCTAATATTACTACCATTACCACTAGTAACATTTCTACCTCTAATATTACTACCATTACCACTAGTAGCATTTCTACCTCTAATATTACTACCATTACCACTAGTATAATTTCTACCTCTAATATTACTACCATTACCACTAGTAGCATTTCTACCTCTAATAGCTCTACTACTACCATTACCACTAGTAGCAGTTCTACCTCTAATATTACTACCATTACCACTAGTATCATTTATACCTCTAATATTACTACCATTACCACTAGTATCATTTCTACCTCTAATATTACTATCATTACCACTAGTAACATTTCTACCTCTAATATTAATACCATTACCACTAGTATAATTTCTACCTCTAATATTACTACCATTACCACTAGTATCATTTCTACCTCTAATATTAATATCATTACCACTAGTATCATTTCTACCTCTAATATTACTATCATTACCACTAGTAGCATTTCTACCTCTAATATCTCTACTACCATTACCACTAGTATCATTTATACCTCTAATATTACTATCATTACCACTAGTAGCATTTCTACCTCTAATATTACTACCATTACCACTAGTAGCATTTCTACCTCTAATATCTCTACTACCATTACCACTAGTATCATTTATACCTCTAATATTACCACCATTACCACTAGTAGCATTTCTACCTCTAATATCTCTACTACCATTACCACTAGTAGCATTTCTACCTCTAATATTACCACCATTACCACTAGTATCATTTCTACCTCTAATATTACTACCATTACCACTAGTATCATTTCTACCTCTAATATTACTACCATTACCACTAGTAGCATTCTCCCTCTAATATCTCTACTACTACCATTACCTAGCAGAATGACAACAACATGGCTGCTTAATAAAGAAGAGATGGAGGGAGAGAGACACTTAACATTGGTACTTTCAGAAACTGTTCTCACTTACAGTACTCCTATACTTAGCACACGAGCCGCCGACCGCTTTGAGTAAGAAATCATGCCTGGGTTAGCCGTGGTCTCTCGGTGAACAGGGCAGCCTTAGAAACGGAGTTGGGCTTTTCGCGGCACGCTTGTAAGGCTCTGATCCATTAGCTGCTGCCTTCCTGGAGTCCAGCAAAATGAAAGCAGTTTATACAATTTGAAAAACATTACAATACATTGACAGATTTCACAACACACTATGTGCCCTCAGGCCCCTACTCCACCACTACCACATATCTACAGTACTAAATCCATGTGTGTGTTATCGTGTGTATGTGTGTGTCTGTGCATATGTTTGTGTTGCTTCAGTCACCGTTGTTCCATAAGGTCTTTTTTTATAAAATCAGATTTTTAAATCAAATTTGCATCAGTTACTTGATGTGGAATAGAGTTCCATGTAGTCATGGCTCTATGTAGTACTGTGTGTCTCCCATAGTCTGTTCTGGACTGGGGGACTGTGAAGAGACCTCTTGTGGCATGTCTTGTGGGGTATGCATGGGTGTCCGAGCTGTGTGCCAGTAGTTCAAACAGACAGCTCGGTGCATTCAACATGTCAATACTTCTCATAAATACAAGTAGTGGTAAAGTCAATCTCTCCTCCACTTTCCGCCAGGAGAGACTGACTTGCATTTTATTAATATTAGCTCTCTGTGCATTCAAGGGCCAGCCGTGCTGCCCTGTTCTGAGCCAATTGCAAAAGTCCCTCTTTGTGTCGTGTCGAAGGACACCTTGATAGTTAATCAGATTGACTTCATAGTCTTCATTGGAAAGGTTATCAACCTGACTGTGTTAGTGGAAATATCTGCCAAGTTGAAGATCATTTGTGGAAGCAAGCAACAGAGTTTTTATTAAATTGAAGTTTAGGGTTGGAAGGGATTTGGGGGATGGGGAGGCTCTATTAGAAGTTAGTAGGGCTCTTTTATATTTTCTCAGAAGTACTGAGTTAGGTCGGAGGATTAAGAAATGTGGAGCTAATGTTGTAACCCGGGATTGACACACACTCCAGCACAGTAGGTGGCGACAAGCACCTTTTGACGTTGGTTTGCGGACCGTTGGCTTCTGCCTTCTTCCGACGACATCCCCACAACCCACACCCTCCACTTCCTGTAAACAAAGCTCGTTTAACTCGCTGCTGCTGTTTCTGTTCAGAAAATGGCTCAAGCTGGACTCTTCCTCGACCAAGACCAATTCAACTGTTCCATATGTCTGGATGTGCTGAGGGATCCTGTGACCATCCCGTGTGGACATAGCTACTGTTCGGTCTGTATTAAAGGCTACTGGGACCAGGACGATTTTCTGGGTGTTTACTGCTGTCCGCAGTGCCGCCAGAGCTTCAACCCGAGGCCTCTGCTCGGCAGAAACACCATGCTAGCCGAGGTGGTGGACAAGTTCAAGAAGACAGGACTTCAAGCTGCTCCCCCGCCACAGTGCTACGCCGGACCGGAGGACGTGGAATGTGACGTGTGCACCGGGAGGAAGAGCCGAGCCGTTAAGTCCTGTCTGGTGTGTCTGGCCTCCTACTGCGACACCCACCTCCTGCCTCACTACGAATCAGCTCCATTTAAGAAACACAAGCTGGTCCAGGCCTCCAAGAAACTACAGGAGACGATCTGTCCCCACCACGACAAGCTGCTGGAGGTGTACTGTCGGACCGACCAGCACTGTATATGCTACCTGTGTATGACGGCGGAGCATAAGGGCCATGACACGGTCCTGGTGGAGATTGAGATCCAGCAAAAACAGGTAGGATATGAGTACGGCCGTTCTCTGTTGATGATTAACTGCTCTGTGTCACCCAAGACAAGCTTATAGGATTGATCTAACCATAGAAGTAGGAATTAGAATATTATAATGGACATTAACATTTTGACGGGATAAAAGTCAGACATTTTGGTCAACCATAGCCCTTAATAATTACTCTGTTCAAATACATTACACACGAAGCCCTAATCACACCGAGAGACGGCGTCAGAATTTGCGTGGAAGAGTAGAGTGTCAATTCACATACGCTGCGTCGCACATGGAAATGTAGTTGTCATGAGAATCCATAACAAACAGCTGTATTTGTTCTGCTCGCGCTATGTAGCCATTATGCATTATTGTTGTGTGCACCTTTTGACTCACCTTATGTCCTATGTGAGCCACCGTACCTGCCTGCGTTAAACAGTTATTTTGTTAGTTCACAGGATGTGTGGGGACCGTTGTAACGAATACACAAGAGCAGGTCATAAAGCATTCATCTAGTCTGGTTCTTTCTTCATAATAGTATTCTCTCTTGAAATCAGAGTTCGTGGAGTTTCCCAGCCGTGTGTGTCCCAGTGTGTACACTACCGTTCAAAAGTTTGGGGTCACTTAGAAATGTCCTTGTTTTTGAAAGAAAAGCTATCCATTAAAATAACATAAAATCAAATTTTATTGGTCACATACACATGGTTAGCAGATGTTAATGCGAGTGTAGCGAAATGCTTCTGCTTCTAGTTCCGACCGTGCAGTAATATCTAACAAGTAATCTAACAATTTCACAACACCTACCTTATACACAAGTGTTAAGGAATGAATAAGAATATGTACATATAAATAAATGGATGAGCGATGGCCGAACGGCATAGGCAAGATGCAGTAGATGGTATAGAGTACAGTATATACATATGAGATGAGTAATGTAGGGTATGTAAACATTATATAAAGTGGCATTGTTTAAAGTGACTAGTGATACATTTATTACATCCAATTTTTTATTATTAAAGTGGCTAGAGATTTGAGTCAGTATGTTGGCAGCAGCCACTCAATGTTAGTGATCAGAAATACAGTGTAGACATTGTTAATGTTGTAAATTACTATTGTAGCTGGAAACAGCTGATTTTTTAATGGAATATCTACATAGGTGTACAGAGGCCCATTATAAGCAACCAAGTTTATAATTTTAAAGGGGTAATTGATCATTATAAAACCCTTTTGCACAGCTGAAAACTGTTCTGTTTAAAGAAGCAATAAAACTGGCCTTTAGACTAGTTGAGTATTTGGAGCATCAGCATTTGTGGGTTTGATTAAAGTGGCTCAAAATGGCCAGAAACAAAGAGCTTTCTTCTGAAACTCGTCAGTCTATTCTTGTTCTGAGAAATGAAGGCTATTCCATGCGAGAAATTGCCAAGAAACTGAAGATCTCGTACAACACTGTGTACTACTCCCTTCACAGAACAGCACAAACTGTCTCTAACCAGAATAGAATGAGGAGTGGGAGGCCCCGGTGCACAACTGAGCAAGAGGACAAGTACATTAGTGTCTTGTTTGAGAAACAGACGCCTCACAAGTCCTCAACTGGCAGCTTCATTAAATAGTACCCGCAAAACACCAGTCTCAACGTCAACAGTGAAGAGGCGACTCCGGGATGCTGGCCTTCTAGGCAGAGTTCCTCTGTCCAGTGTCTGTGTTCTTTTGCCCATCTTAATTGTTTATTTTTATTGGCCAGTCTGAGATATGGCATAATAGGTAGGCATAATGTTATTGTTTTCAAATATGTATTGTTGGTACTGGCAGTATTATTATTATTATTATTATCACACTAAATAGACATGATACAATTTATACATGTCACAATTACCGATGCAACAATGCACAAAAAGTATTTTATCAGCTCAATTTATCAGCGTTGCTTCTCATAGACGTGAGAAAAATAGAGTTGCTTTCTAATTATTGACGCTTGTGTCCCTTCAGTTGTCTCTCATTCACTAATTCCAGCGTGGACACGCTCCTTCACCCACATAAACAAAAAAGCTTTTGATTTGATTTGGGCTTAAGTCATTGGAGCCCTGATGCTGAATCTGAAAATGAACACGTGTAGCTTACTGTACAGTTTGTAAGCATATGGACCGTATCTTTAATATCAGCAAAATATATATATATATATATAGTTACATTGATACACACATTTTATATAGTTAGTGTTCCCACAAGGCCATATCTTCATGTTACAGAGCTTGTTTTTGAAAACAGATGGAAGACAAGACCTGCTAATTAGCTATCTAGCTAATAATTTAGCTCCTGACACTCGTAACTCGGAGAGTGTAGTTTAGTAGGATGGAGGCTCCATAGCTGTATGGATCTGTAACTGCTACAGTGTAGTGTAGTAGGATGGAGGCTGTATGGATCTGTAACTGCTACAGTGTAGTTTAGTAGGATGGAGGCTCCATAGCTGTATGGATCTGTAACTGCTACAGTGTAGTTTAGTAGGATGGAGGCTCCATAGCTGTATGGATCTGTAACTGCTACAGTGTAGTTTAGTAGGATGGAGGCTGTATTGATCTGTAACTGCTACAGTGTAGTTTAGTAGGATGGAGGCTCCATAGCTGTATGGATCTGTAACTGCTACAGTGTAGTTTAGTAGGATGGAGGCTGTATGGATCTGTAACTGCTACAGTGTAGTGTAGTAGGATGGAGGCTCCATAGCTGTATGGATCTGTAACTACTACAGTGAGTGTAGCTTTTTTTATTTGAAGGATTTTTCTCTCGCTGATGAAAGATAAGGGCCATATATTTCGAGGGCGGTATGGCGGGTGATTATTATTGCCGTTTCTAAACGTTAAAACACAGGTTTGTAGTTAGCACGAGTCAGTCGTGGGTGAAGCTAGTGGCTGAGCACTGCAGCGAGAAGGCAGAGTGCTGTCTAGAGCATTAGATAGCTAGGTTTGCCAGTGCTGTGATGATATTGTGTAAAATAATGCATTTTGTGTCAGACCTACACATGGTATGTTAAAGAGCGATGATGGTGACATTTTTTGTGAAGACAATGGCTATATAGCATTATAGCATGATTTAAAAGTCCTAAAAAGGGTTATCAGACCCTACCCGTTAAAGTTTTATAGCTAAAGTGAATGTTTATGTCATGAAGCCATGTTAATGATCTGTTCTGTCTGTCTGCCTGTCTCTCTGTCCGTCTGTACATTTGTCTTCAGAGCCAGCTGGGAGAGCTGAAGAGGAGGTCTCAGCAGAGGATCCAGGAGAGAGAGAACGACGTGCAGGAGCTGAGACAGGCCATCAGCTCCTTAACTGTGAGTATCTGTCTGTCTAACGATGAGAGAATGACTTACAGTTGCAGATTCTCCAATTGTGAGTAGCAACATGGGGAATGGACTGGGCCACACTAGTCCTGATACTAAACTTCTGTCTGTTTATGTTAGTTTTCATTGGACTTATTTGATAATTAAAATATATAACACAGCTTCAGCCTTAGACAATATGACATTAGTACTTTAGATATATTCAGGACCTATATAGACATCTTCTCTCTGTCTGTGTCTGCCTCCAGCGTTCAGCGCGATCGGCCGTGGAGGACACTGACAGGGTGTTTACAGAGCTGATCCGCTCCATGGAGCTGAAGAGGTTTGAGGTGAGGGAGTTGATCAAAGCCCAGGAGAAGACTGCTGTCAGCCAAGCTGAAGGACTGCTGGCCAAACTGGAGCAGGAGATGTCTGAGTTGAGGAGGAGACATGCTGAGCTGGAGCAGCTTTCACACACTGAGGACCACATCTTCTTCTTACAGGTGATGCAGAGTATGTCCTGTTAATACCATCCTCAGCCTGAGGTGACTGATGCAGAGTATGTATCCCTCTCTCTTGGCCAGGCTGTGTCTCCCTGATATTCAGGATTAGTAAAATATCAGCACTGTATGATGTCTCTCTAACCTGGCTGTCACTGTGTTGTTGTAGAGCTGTCAGTCTCTGAGCTCCTCTCCTGTGATTGGAGGCCTGCCAGCTGTGACCTTCGACCCCAACTTCACCTTTAACATGGTGATGTCATCGGTCGCTGACTTCAGAGGGCTCCTGGAGGAGGTGTGTCAGGGGAGCTTCATCAGCATCTACGAGAAAGGTACAGAACCATTTATCTACTGAGAAAGGTACAGAACCGTTTATCTCCTGAGAAAGGTACAGAACCATTTATCTACAGAGAAAGGTACAGAACCATTTATCTACTGAGGAAGGTACAGAACCGTTTATCTCCTGAGAAAGGTACAGAACCGTTTATCTACTGAGAAAGGTACAGAACCGTTTATCTACTGAGAAAGGTACAGAACCATTTATCTACAGAGAAAGGTACAGAACCATTTATCTACAGAGAAAGGTACAGAACCGTTTATCTACAGAGAAAGGTACAGAACCGTTTATCTACAGAGAAAGGTACAGAACCATTTATCTACAGAGAAAGGTACAGAACCATTTATCTACAGAGAAAGGTACAGAACCGTTTATCTACAGAGAAAGGTACAGAACCGTTTATCTACAGAGAAAGGTACAGAACCGTTTATCTACAGAGAAAGGTACAGAACCGTTTATCTACAGAGAAAGGTACAGAACCGTTTATCTACAGAGAAAGGTACAGAACCGTTTATCTACAGAGAAAGGTACAGAACCATTTATCTACAGAGAAAGGTACAGAACCATTTATCTACTGAGAAAGGTACAGAACCATTTATCTACTGAGAAAGGTACAGAACCGTTTATCTACAGAGAAAGGTACAGAACCATTTATCTCCTGAGAAAGGTACAGAACCATTTATCTACTGAGAAAGGTACAGAACCATTTATCTACTGAGAAAGGTACAGAACCATTTATCTACTGAGAAAGGTACAGAACCATTTATCTACTGAGAAAGGTACAGAACCATTTATCTACTGAGAAAGGTACAGAACCATTTATCTACAGAGAAAGGTACAGAACCATTTATCTACTGAGAAAGGTACAGAACCATTTATCTACTGAGAAAGGTACAGAACCATTTATCTACTGAGAAAGGTACAGAACCATTTATCTACTGAGAAAGGTACAGAACCATTTATCTACAGAGAAAGGTACAGAACCATTTATCTACAGAGAAAGGTACAGAACCATTTATCTACAGAGAAAGGTACAGAACCATTTATCTACTGAGAAAGGTACAGAACCGTTTATCTACAGAGAAAGGTACAGAACCATTTATCTCCTGAGAAAGGTACAGAACCATTTATCTACTGAGAAAGGTACAGAACCATTTATCTACTGAGAAAGGTACAGAACCATTTATCTACTGAGAAAGGTACAGAACCATTTATCTACAGAGAAAGGTACAGAACCATTTATCTACTGAGAAAGGTACAGAACCATTTATCTACTGAGAAAGGTACAGAACCATTTATCTACTGAGAAAGGTACAGAACCGTTTATCTACAGAGAAAGGTACATAACCGTTTATCTACTGAGAAAGGTACAGAACCGTTTATCTACAGAGAAAGGTACAGAACCGTTTATCTACAGAGAAAGGTACAGAACCATTTATCTCCTGAGAAAGGTACAGAACCATTTATCTACAGAGAAAGGTACAGAACCATTTATCTACTGAGAAAGGTACAGAACCGTTTATCTACAGAGAAAGGTACAGAACCATTTATCTCCTGAGAAAGGTACAGAACCATTTATCTCCTGAGAAAGGTACAGAACCATTTATCTACTGAGAAAGGTACAGAACCATTTATCTACTGAGAAAGGTACAGAACCATTTATCTACAGAGAAAGGTACAGAACCGTTTATCTACAGAGAAAGGTACAGAACCGTTTATCTACAGAGAAAGGTACAGAACCATTTATCTACAGAGAAAGGTACAGAACCGTTTATCTACAGAGAAAGGTACAGAACCGTTTATCTACAGAGAAAGGTACAGAACCGTTTATCTACAGAGAAAGGTACAGAACCGTTTATCTACAGAGAAAGGTACAGAACCGTTTATCTACAGAGAAAGGTACAGAACCGTTTATCTACAGAGAAAGGTACAGAACCGTTTATCTACAGAGAAAGGTACAGAACCATTTATCTACAGAGAAAGGTACAGAACCATTTATCTACAGAGAAAGGTACAGAACCATTTATCTACTGAGAAAGGTACAGAACCATTTATCTACTGAGAAAGGTACAGAACCGTTTATCTACAGAGAAAGGTACAGAACCATTTATCTACAGAGAAAGGTACAGAACCATTTATCTACTGAGAAAGGTACAGAACCATTTATCTACTGAGAAAGGTACAGAACCATTTATCTACAGAGAAAGGTACAGAACCATTTATCTACTGAGAAAGGTACAGAACCATTTATCTACTGAGAAAGGTACAGAACCATTTATCTACTGAGAAAGGTACAGAACCATTTATCTACAGAGAAAGGTACAGAACCGTTTATCTACTGAGAAAGGTACAGAACCATTTATCTACTGAGAAAGGTACAGAACCATTTATCTACTGAGAAAGGTACAGAACCATTTATCTACTGAGAAAGGTACAGAACCATTTATCTACTGAGGAAGGTACAGAACCGTTTATCTACTGAGAAAGGTACAGAACCATTTATCTACTGAGAAAGGTACAGAACCATTTATCTACAGAGAAAGGTACAGAACCATTTATCTACTGAGAAAGGTACAGAACCATTTATCTACTGAGAAAGGTACAGAACCGTTTATCTACTGAGAAAGGTACAGAACCGTTTATCTACTGAGAAAGGTACAGAACCGTTTATCTACTGAGGAAGGTACAGAACCGTTTATCTACTGAGAAAGGTACAGAACCATTTATCTCCTGAGAAAGGTACAGAACCATTTATCTACTGAGAAAGGTACAGAACCGTTTATCTACAGAGAAAGGTACAGAACCATTTATCTACTGAGAAAGGTACAGAACCGTTTATCTACAGAGAAAGGTACAGAACCATTTATCTACTGAGAAAGGTACAGAACCATTTATCTACTGAGGAAGGTACAGAACCGTTTATCTCCTGAGAAAGGTACAGAACCATTTATCTACAGAGAAAGGTACAGAACCGTTTATCTACTGAGAAAGGTACAGAACCATTTATCTACAGAGAAAGGTACAGAACCATTTATCTACTGAGAAAGGTACAGAACCATTTATCTACAGAGAAAGGTACAGAACCATTTATCTACTGAGAAAGGTACAGAACCGTTTATCTACTGAGGAAGGTACAGAACCATTTATCTCCTGAGAAAGGTACAGAACCATTTATCTACAGAGAAAGGTACAGAACCATTTATCTACAGAGAAAGGTACAGAACCATTTATCTACTGAGAAAGGTACAGAACCATTTATCTACAGAGAAAGGTACAGAACCATTTATCTACAGAGAAAGGTACAGAACCATTTATCTACTGAGAAAGGTACAGAACCATTTATCTACAGAGAAAGGTACAGAACCGTTTATCTACTGAGGAAGGTACAGAACCATTTATCTACAGAGAAAGGTACAGGACCGTTTATCTACTGAGAAAGGTACAGAACCGTTTATCTACTGAGAAAGGTACAGAACCCTTTCTCTGTTTAACTTCAAGTTAAAGTGGGACTTCTTAAAATATGTACATCACTTAATATAAATTTTATTCAGACACCAAAACCATTTGATACTGGAAGTTAAACAAAACTAGTCAGCACCTGTCCTCAAAGGGCCTGATTTAATAGATTCTTTTCCCTCTGAGAACTATGCAGGAGGCGTACAGTACCTTGAGTAAATACAGCAGACTGTCTGTGTTCCTCCCCAGTGAGAGAGGTGTCCATTGTAGAGTCACCAGAACCCCCCAACTGCTTCCAGAATGATCCAACACAACCAACAGCATGTGAGTTACTGTGCACCTCTAATCTACCTCCTATCTCTAATGTAATGATTGAACCCTTTCTCATCTATTGCAGTGCTTTTTTAAATTTAACTTAGGTCAGTTGGTTCTGTGTTTCTGGCACTGGGCCTAGCAGTTGTTTGTGGACTAGAGTCTGTTTGGGACCGGGCCTAGCAGTTGTTTCTGGACTAGAGTCTGTTTGGGACCGGGCCTAGCAGTTGTTTGTGGACTAGAGTCTGTTTGGGACCGGGCCTAGGAGTTGTTTGTGGACTAGAGTCTGTTTGGGACCGGGCCTAGCAGTTGTTTCTGGACTAGAGTCTGTTTGGGACCGGGCCTAGCAGTTGTTTCTGGACTAGAGTCTGTTTGGGACCGGGCCTAGCAGTTGTTTGTGGACTAGAGTCTGTTTGGGACCGGGCCTAGCAGTTGTTTGTGGTCATTTCCTATGTTCTGACTGTTCTGTCTCCTCCTGCCTAGTGGTGGCTCCTCTGCCAGCTCTGGCTGCAGTAGAGCAGACCTCCAGCGGTGGGGGTCTCAACCCGTTCCTCAGCCCCGGAGCTGCAGTCCCCACATTCGGGGGCTTCGCGTTCTCACCCTTCGGTAAGTAGAAACCAACTTTACAACTCTATTGGTCAAATCCAGTACTAGACGGTGATAGTCGTGGGTTTTAGTCTGATGTGGAGACTTGCTCTACCTCTTGTTTTGAGGGAGACCTGTCGGATCAACCTGAAAGGTAGTTGTAGGAGCTAGTTGTGGGAGCTAGCTGTAGGAGCTAGCTGTAGGAGCTAGCTGTAGGAGCTAGCAGTAGGAGCTAGCAGTAGGAGCTAGGAGCTAGCTGTAGGAGCTAGCTGTAGGAGCTAGCTGTAGGAGCTAGCTGTAGGAGCTAGCAGTAGGAGCTAGCAGTAGGAGCTAGGAGCTAGCTGTAGGAGCTAGTTGTAGGAGCTAGTTGTAGGAGCTAGTTGTAGGAGCTAGCTGTAGGAGCTAGCTGTAGGAGCTAGCAGTAGGAGCTAGGAGCTAGCTGTAGGAGCTAGCTGTAGGAGCTAGTTGTAGGAGCTAGTTGTAGGAGCTAGCTGTAGGAGCTAGCTGTAGGAGCTAGCTGTAGGAGCTAGCTGTAGGAGCTAGCTGTAGGAGCTAGTTGTAGGAGCTAGCTGTAGGAGCTAGCTGTAGGAGCTAGCTGTAGGAGCTAGGAGCTAGCTGTAGGAGCTACAGTACTGTAACATGACTCAGCCGTCCCCTACAGCAGTGTTTCTCAACTCCAGTCCTCCGGTCCCCCCAACAGCCCAACTCCGGTCCCCCCCAACAGCCCAACTCCGGCCCCCCCAACAGCCCAACTCCGGCCCCCCCAACAGCCCAACTCCGGTCCCCCCAACAGCCCAACTCCGGCCCCCCCAACAGCCCAACTCCGGCCCCCCCAACAGCCCAACTCCAGTCCTCCGGTCCCCCCCAACAGCCCAACTCCGGCCCCCCCAACAGCCCAACTCCGGCCCCCCCAACAGCCCAACTCCGGTCCCCCCCAACAGCCCAACTCCGGTCCCCCCCAACAGCCCAACTCCGGTCCCCCCCAACAGCCCAACTCCGGCCCCCCCAACAGCCCAACTCCGGCCCCCCCAACAGCCCAACTCCGGCCCCCTCAACAGCCCAACTCCGGTCCCCCCCAACAGCCCAACTCCAGTCCCCCCAACAGCCCAACTCCGGTCCCCCCCAACAGCCCAACTCCGGTCCCCCCCAACAGCCCAACTCCGGTCCCCCTCAACAGCCCAACTCCGGCCCCCCCAACAGCCCAACTCCGGTCCCCCCCAACAGCCCAACTCCGGCCCCCCCAACAGCCCAACTCCGGCCCCCCCAACAGCCCAACTCCCCACAACAGCCCAACTCCGGTCCCCCCCAACAGCCCAACTCCGGTCCCCCCCAACAGCCCAACTCCGGCCCCCCCAACAGCCCAACTCCGGCCCCCCCAACAGCCCAACTCCGGCCCCCTCAACAGCCCAACTCCGGTCCCCCCCAACAGCCCAACTCCAGTCCCCCCAACAGCCCAACTCCGGTCCCCCCCAACAGCCCAACTCCGGTCCCCCCCAACAGCCCAACTCCGGTCCCCCTCAACAGCCCAACTCCGGCCCCCCCAACAGCCCAACTCCGGTCCCCCCCAACAGCCCAACTCCGGCCCCCCCAACAGCCCAACTCCGGCCCCCCCAACAGCCCAACTCCCCACAACAGCCCAACTCCGGCCCCCCCAACAGCCCAACTCCGGTCCCCCCCAACAGCCCAACTCCGGTCCCCCCAACAGCCCAACTCCGGTCCCCCTCAACAGCCCAACTCCGGCCCCCCCAACAGCCCAACTCCAGGTCCCCTCAACAGCCCAACTCCGGTCCCCCCCAACAGCCCAACTCCGGTCCCCCCCAACAGCCCAACTCCGGTCCCCCCCAACAGCCCAACTCCGGTCCCCCCCAACAGCCCAACTCCGGTCCCCCCAACAGCCCAACTCCGGTCCCCCCCAACAGCCCAACTCCGGTCCCCCCAACAGCCCAACTCCGGTCCCCCCCAACAGCCCAACTCCGGTCCAACCTCTTTCCCAGGTTGTAGCTAGTTTTACAGTAAAGTGAAGACATGTCACTATACAGCTCTGTCCGAAGTCCTCCTAGAGGTGTGCTGTCTTCTGTCGTCTCAGGATCCAAGCTCTCCTCCTCCAACGGCTCCAGACAGAGGATGATGCAGCGGAAGTCACGCAGGAAGCTGTAACTCAGGCAGAGAGAACGGTTTTGCAGAGGAGAGAGAGAGAGGGAGGGGATAAGCAGAGGTTGTGACTGTGGGAAGACCGATGGGAGAGAACCAGACGGGACCTCTCTCTGTCAGACACAATGTATTCACCTGATGATTTCAACACCAACACAGTATAACTTTTTAAAGACATGATTTACAATTATGTTTTTTTTTCTTCTCCAGACATCTTTAATTATAATAAATCAGTCTGTAATGAATGTTTTTAAGTGACACGATGAAATAAATAGACAGATCTGATTTTAAACTGTCTGTCTTCCTTCTTCTTTCTGGTGGTGTACATTTACATTTACATTTAAGTCATTTAGCAGACGCTCTTATCCAGAGCGACTTACAAATATTCATTAGTGGGACACTTGCTAAATGTTTAGGTCTGTTTGCTTCCGTTTGGTTCCTAGTGAATACGACTTGGGTTTTACTATAGCTGGCATCACAACACAAACACAGACTTAAGGAGGAAGTTCCTCAACAATGAGAGCAGTGTCCTGTTCCACAGAGAAATAATCACTGAGCGTGGTGCTGTAGTGTTAAATACTCTTTAACAAAAGTTGGAGCGTTTGTGTTCGGGTTAGCATGTAGATGGAGAACAGGTTGATGTGCCGTTTCACAACGTACGCAGTCTACCTGTCAATGTCTCCATGGTAACCATGGGCTATAGACTGACCTCTCTGAAACCAGACTAACCAGTCCACCACACTAACAGGCGTGTTAGACCCCAGACTAACCAGTCCACACTATAACAGGCGTGTTAGACCCCAGACTAACCAGTCCACCACACTATAACAGGCGTGTTAGACCCCAGACTAACCAGTCCACCACACTATAACAGGCGTGTTAGACCCCAGACTAACCAGTCCACCACACTATAACAGGTGTGTTAGACCCCAGACTAACCAGTCCACCACACTAACAGGCGTGTTAGACCACAGACTAACCAGTCCACCACACTAACAGGCGTGTTAGACCCCAGACTAACCAGTCCACCACAATATAACAGGCATGTTAGACCCCAGACTAACCAGTCCACCACAATATAACAGGCGTGTTAGACCCCAGACTAACCAGTCCACCACACTATAACAGGCGTGTTAGACCCCAGACTAACCAGTCCACCACACTATAACAGGTGTTTTAGACCCCAGACTAACCAGTCCACACTATAACAGGCGTGTTAGACCCCAGACTAACCAGTCCACCACACTATAACAGGCGTGTTAGACCCCAGACTAACCAGTCCACCACACTAACAGGCGTGTTAGACCCCAGACTAACCAGTCCACCACACTATAACAGGCGTGTTAGACCCCAGACTAACCAGTCCACCACACTATAACAGGCGTGTTAGACCCCAGACTAACCAGTCCACCACACTATAACAGGCGTGTTAGACCCCAGACTAACCAGTCCACACTATAACAGGCGTGTTAGACCCCAGACTAACCAGTCCACCACACTATAACAGATGTGTTAGACCCCAGACTAAACAGTCCACCACACTATAACAGGTGTGTTAGACCCCAGACTAACCAGTCCACAATATAACAGGAGTGTTAGACCCCAGACTAACCAGTCCACCACACTATAACAGGTGTGTTAGACCCCAGACTAACCAGTCCACCACACTATAACAGGTGTGTTAGACCCCAGACTAACCAGTCCACCACACTATAACAGGTGTGTTAGACCCCAGACTAACCAGTCCACACTATAACAGGTGTGTTAGACCCCAGACTAACCAGTCCACCACACTATAACAGGCGTGTGATAGACCCCAGACTAACCAGTCCACCACACTATAACAGGCGTGTTAGACCCCAGACTAACCAGTCCACCACACTATAACAGGTGTGTTAGACCCCAGACTAACCAGTCCACACTATAACAGACGTGTTAGACCCCAGACTAACCAGTCCACCACACTATAACAGATGTGTTAGACCCCAGACTAACCAGTCCACAATATAACAGGCGTGTTAGACCCCAGACTAACCAGTCCACCACACTATAACAGGTGTGTTAGACCCCAGACTAACCAGTCCACCACACTATAACAGGTGTGTTAGACCCCAGACTAACCAGTCCACCACACTATAACAGGCGTGTTAGACCCCAGACTAACCAGTCCACCACACTATAACAGGCGTGTTAGACCCCAGACTAACCAGTCCACAACACTATAACAGGCGTGTGATAGACCCCAGACTAACCAGTCCACCACACTATAACAGGCGTGTTAGACCCCAGACTAACCAGTCCACCACACTATAACAGACGTGTGTTAGACCCCAGACTAACCAGTCCACCACACTATAACAGGCGTGTTAGACCCCAGACTAACCAGTCCAACACACTATAACAGGCATGTTAGACCCCAGACTAACCAGTCCACCACACTATAACCGGCGTGTGATAGACCCCAGACTAACAAGTCCACCACACTATAACAGGCGTGTTAGACCCCAGACTAACCAGTCCACCACACTATAACAGGCGTGTGATAGACCCCCAGACTAACCAGTCCACCACACTATAACAGGCGTGTTAGACCCCAGACTAACCAGTCCACCACACTATAACAGGTGTGTTAGACCCCAGACTAACCAGTCCACCACACTATAACAGGTGTGTTAGACCCCAGACTAACCAGTCCACACTATAACAGGTGTGTTAGACCCCAGACTAACCAGTCCACCACACTATAACAGGCGTGTGATAGACCCCAGACTAACCAGTCCACCACACTATAACAGGCGCGTTAGACCCCAGACTAACCAGTCCACAACACTAAAACAGGCGTGTGATAGACCCCAGACTAACCAGTCCACCACACTATAACAGGCGTGTTAGACCCCAGACTAACCAGTCCACCACACTATAACAGGCGTGTTAGACCCCAGACTAACCAGTCCACCACACTAACAGGCGTGTTAGACCCCAGACTAACCAGTCCACCACACTATAACAGGCGTGTTAGACCCCAGACTAACCAGTCCACCACACTATAACAGGCGTGTTAGACCCCAGACTAACCAGTCCACCACACTAACAGGCGTGTTAGACCCCAGACTAACCAGTCCACCACACTATAACAGGCGTGTTAGACCCCAGACTAACCAGTCCACCACACTATAACAGGCGTGTTAGACCCCAGACTAACCAGTCCACCACACTATAACAGGCGTGTGTTAGACCCCAGACTAACCAGTCCAACACACTATAACAGGCGTGTGTTAGACCCCAGACTAACCAGTCCACCACACTATAACAGACGTGTTAGACCCCAGACTAACCAGTCCACCACACTATAACAGGTGTGTTAGACCCCAGACTAACCAGTCCACAATATAACAGGTGTGTTAGACCCCAGACTAACCAGTCCACCACACTATAACAGGTGTGTTAGACCCCAGACTAACCAGTCCACAATATAACAGGAGTGTTAGACCCCAGACTAACCAGTCCACCACACTATAACAGGTGTGTTAGACCCCAGACTAACCAGTCCACAACACTATAACAGGTGTGTTAGACCCCAGACTAACCAGTCCACACTATAACAGGCGTGTTAGACCCCAGACTCACCAGTCCACAACACTATAACAGGCGTGTGATAGACCCCAGACTAACCAGTCCACCACACTATAACAGGCGTGTTAGACCCCAGACTAACCAGTCCACCACACTAACAGGCGTGTTAGACCCCAGACTAACCAGTCCACCACACTATAACAGGCGTGTTAGACCCCAGACTAACCAGTCCACCACACTATAACAGGCGTGTTAGACCCCAGACTAACCAGTCCACACTATAACAGGCGTGTTAGACCCCAGACTAACCAGTCCACCACACTATAACAGGCGTGTGTTAGACCCCAGACTAACCAGTCCAACACACTATAACAGGCGTGTGTTAGACCCCAGACTAACCAGTCCACCACACTATAACAGACGTGTTAGACCCCAGACTAACCAGTCCACCACACTATAACAGGTGTGTTAGACCCCAGACTAACCAGTCCACAATATAACAGGCGTGTTAGACCCCAGACTAACCAGTCCACCACACTATGACAGGTGTGTTAGACCCCAGACTAACCAGTCCACCACACTATAACAGGTGTGTTAGACCCCAGACTAACCAGTCCACAATATAACAGGAGTGTTAGACCCCAGACTAACCAGTCCACCACACTATAACAGGTGTGTTAAACCCCAGACTAACCAGTCCACCACACTAACAGGCGTGTTAGACCCCAGACTAACCAGTCCACCACACTATAACAGGTGTGTTAGACCCCAGACTAACCAGTCCACACTATAACAGGCGTGTTAGACCCCAGACTAACCAGTCCACAACACTATAACAGGCGTGTGATAGACCCCAGACTAACCAGTCCACCACACTATAACAGGCGTGTTAGACCCCAGACTAACCAGTCCACCACACTATAACAGGCGTGTTAGACCCCAGACTAACCAGTCCACCACACTATAACAGGCGTGTTAGACCCCAGACTAACCAGTCCACCACACTAACAGGCGTGTTAGACCCCAGACTAACCAGTCCACCACAATATAACAGGCGTGTTAGACCCCAGACTAACCAGTCCACCACAATATAACAGGCGTGTTAGACCCCAGACTAACCAGTCCACCACACTATAACAAACATGTTAGACCCCAGACTAACCAGTCCACAATATAACATGCGTGTTAGACCCCAGACTAACCAGTCCACCACACTAACAGGCGTGTTAGACCCCAGACTAACCAGTGCACCACACTATAACAGGTGTTTTAGACCCCAGACTAACCAGTCCACACTATAACAGGCGTGTTAGACCCCAGACTAACCAGTCCACCACACTATAACAGGCGTGTTAGACCCCAGTCTAACCAGTCCACCACACTATAACAGGCGTGTTAGACCCCAGACTAACCAGTCCACCACACTATAACAGGCGTGTTAGACCCCAGACTAACCAGTCCACACTATAACAGGCGTGTTAGACCCCAGACTAACCAGTCCACCACACTATAACAGACGTGTTAGACCCTAGACTAACCAGTCCACCACACTATAACAGGTGTGTTAGACCCCAGACTAACCAGTCCACAATATAACAGGCGTGTGAAACCCCAGACTAACCAGTCCACCACACTATAACAGGTGTGTTAGACCCCAGACTAACCAGTCCACCACACTATAACAGACGTGTTAGACCCCAGACTAACCAGTCCACCACACTAACAGGCGTGTTAGACCCCAGACTAACCAGTCCACCACACTATAACAAGTGTGTTAGACCCCAGACTAACCAGTCCACACTATAACAGGTGTGTTAGACCCCAGAATAACCAGTCCACCACACTATAACAGGCGTGTGATAGACCCCAGACTAACCAGTCCACAACATTATAACAGGCGTGTGATAGACCCCAGACTAACCAGTCCACCACACTATAACAGGCGTGTTAGACCCCAGACTAACCAGTCCACCACACTAACAGGCGTGTTAGACCCCAGACTAACCAGTCCACCACACTATAACAGGCGTGTTAGACCCCAGACTAACCGGTCCACCACACTATAACAGGCGTGTTAGACCCCAGACTAACCAGTCCACCACACTATAACAGGTGTGTGTTAGACCCCAGACTAACCAGTCCAACACACTATAACAGGCGTGTGTTAGACCCCAGACTAACCAGTCCACCACACTATAACAGACGTGTTAGACCCCAGACTAACCAGTCCACCACACTATAACAGGTGTGTTAGACCCCAGACTAACCAGTCCACAATATAACAGGCGTGTCAGACCCCAGACTAACCAGTCCACCACACTATAACAGACGTGTTAGACCCCAGACTAACCAGTCCACCACACTATAACAGGTGTGTTAGACCCCAGACTAACCAGTCCACAATATAACAGGCGTGTTAGACCCCAGACTAACCAGTCCACCACACTATAACAGGTGTGTTAGACCCCAGACTAACCAGTCCACCACACTATAACAGGTGTGTTAGACCCCAGACTAACCAGTCCACAATATAACAGGAGTGTTAGACCCCAGACTAACCAGTCCACCACACTATAACAGGTGTGTTAGACCCCAGACTAACCAGTCCACCACACTATAACAGGTGTGTTAGACCCCAGACTAACCAGTCCACACTATAACAGGCGTGTTAGACCCCAGACTAACCAGTCCACAACACTATAACAGGCGTGTGATAGACCCCAGACTAACCAGTCCACCACACTATAACAGGCGTGTTAGACCCCAGACTAACCAGTCCACCACACTATAACAGACGTGTGTTAGACCCCAGACTAACCAGTCCACCACACTATAACAGGATTGTTAGACCCCAGACTAACCAGTCCAACACACTATAACAGGCATGTTAGACCCCAGACTAACCAGTCCACCACACTATAACAGGCGTGTGATAGACCCCAGACTAACCAGTCCACCACACTATAACCGGCGTGTTAAACCCCAGACTAACCAGTCCACCACAATATAACAGGAGTGTTAGACCCCAGACTAACCAGTCCACCACAATATAACAGGCGTGTTAGACCCCAGACTAACCAGTCCACCACACTATAACAGGAGTGTTAAACCCCAGACTAACCAGTCCACCACAATATAACAGGAGTGTTAGACCCCAGACTAACCAGTCCACCACAATATAACATGCGTGTTAGACCCCAGACTAACCAGTCCACCACACTATAACAGGCGTGTTAGACCCCAGACTAACCAGTCCACCACACTATAACAGGCGTGTTAGACCCCAGACTAACCAGTCCACCACACTATAACTGGTGTGTGTTAGACCCCAGACTAACCAGTCCAACACACTATAACAGGCGTGTGTTAGACCCCAGACTAACCAGTCCACCACACTATAACAGACGTGTTAGACCCCAGACTAACCAGTCCACCACACTATAACAGGTGTGTTAGACCCCAGACTAACCAGTCCACAATATAACAGGCGTGTCAGACCCCAGACTAACCAGTCCACCACACTATAACAGACGTGTTAGACCCTAGACTAACCAGTCCACCACACTATAACAGGTGTGTTAGACCCCAGACTAACCAGTCCACAATATAACAGGCGTGTTAAACCCCAGACTAACCAGTCCACCACACTATAACAGGTGTGTTAGACCCCAGACTAACCAGTCCACCACACTATAACAGACGTGTTAGACCCCAGACTAACCAGTCCACCACACTAACAGGCGTGTTAGACCCCAGACTAACCAGTCCACCACACTATAACAGGTGTGTTAGACCCCAGACTAACCAGTCCACACTATAACAGGTGTGTTAGACCCCAGAATAACCAGTCCACCACACTATAACAGGCGTGTGATAGACCCCAGACTAACCAGTCCACAACACTATAACAGGCGTGTGATAGACCCCAGACTAACCAGTCCACCACACTATAACAGGCGTGTTAGACCCCAGACTAACCAGTCCACCACACTAACAGGCGTGTTAGACCCCAGACTAACCAGTCCACCACACTATAACAGGCGTGTTAGACCCCAGACTAACCAGTCCACCACACTATAACAGGCGTGTTAGACCCCAGACTAACCAGTCCACCACACTATAACAGGTGTGTGTTAGACCCCAGACTAACCAGTCCAACACACTATAACAGGCGTGTGTTAGACCCCAGACTAACCAGTCCACCACACTATAACAGACGTGTTAGACCCCAGACTAACCAGTCCACCACACTATAACAGGTGTGTTAGACCCCAGACTAACCAGTCCACAATATAACAGGCGTGTCAGACCCCAGACTAACCAGTCCACCACACTATAACAGACGTGTTAGACCCCAGACTAACCAGTCCACCACACTATAACAGGTGTGTTAGACCCCAGACTAACCAGTCCACAATATAACAGGCGTGTTAGACCCCAGACTAACCAGTCCACCACACTATAACAGGTGTGTTAGACCCCAGACTAACCAGTCCACCACACTATAACAGGTGTGTTAGACCCCAGACTAACCAGTCCACAATATAACAGGAGTGTTAGACCCCAGACTAACCAGTCCACCACACTATAACAGGTGTGTTAGACCCCAGACTAACCAGTCCACCACACTATAACAGGTGTGTTAGACCCCAGACTAACCAGTCCACACTATAACAGGCGTGTTAGACCCCAGACTAACCAGTCCACAACACTATAACAGGCGTGTGATAGACCCCAGACTAACCAGTCCACCACACTATAACAGGCGTGTTAGACCCCAGACTAACCAGTCCACCACACTATAACAGGCGTGTTAGACCCCAGACTAACCAGTCCACCACACTATAACAGACGTGTGTTAGACCCCAGACTAACCAGTCCACCACACTATAACAGGATTGTTAGACCCCAGACTAACCAGTCCAACACACTATAACAGGCATGTTAGACCCCAGACTAACCAGTCCACCACACTATAACAGGCGTGTGATAGACCCCAGACTAACCAGTCCACCACACTATAACCGGCGTGTTAAACCCCAGACTAACCAGTCCACCACAATATAACAGGAGTGTTAGACCCCAGACTAACCAGTCCACCACAATATAACAGGCGTGTTAGACCCCAGACTAACCAGTCCACCACACTATAACAGGAGTGTTAAACCCCAGACTAACCAGTCCACCACAATATAACAGGAGTGTTAGACCCCAGACTAACCAGTCCACCACAATATAACAGGCGTGTTAGACCCCAGACTAACCAGTCCACCACACTATAACAGGCGTGTTAGACCCCAGACTAACCAGTCCACCACACTATAACAGGTGTGTTAGACCCCAGACTAACCAGTCCAACACACTATAACAGGCGTGTGTTAGACCCCAGACTAACCAGTCCACCACACTATAACAGACGTGTTAGACCCCAGACTAACCAGTCCACCACACTATAACAGGTGTGTTAGACCCCAGACTAACCAGTCCACAATATAACAGGCGTGTCAGACCCCAGACTAACCAGTCCACCACACTATAACAGACGTGTTAGACCCCAGACTAACCAGTCCACCACACTATAACAGGTGTGTTAGACCCCAGACTAACCAGTCCACAATATAACAGGCGTGTTAGACCCCAGACTAACCAGTCCACCACACTATAACAGGTGTGTTAGACCCCAGACTAACCAGTCCACCACACTATAACAGGTGTGTTAGACCCCAGACTAACCAGTCCACAATATAACAGGAGTGTTAGACCCCAGACTAACCAGTCCACCACACTATAACAGGTGTGTTAGACCCCAGACTAACCAGTCCACCACACTATAACAGGTGTGTTAGACCCCAGACTAACCAGTCCACACTATAACAGGTGTGTTAGACCCCAGACTAACCAGTCCACAACACTATAACAGGCGTGTGATAGACCCCAGACTAACCAGTCCACCACACTATAACAGGCGTGTTAGACCCCAGACTAACCAGTCCACCACACTATAACAGACGTGTGTTAGACCCCAGACTAACCAGTCCACCACACTATAACAGGATTGTTAGACCCCAGACTAACCATTCCAACACACTATAACAGGCATGTTAGACCCCAGACTAACCAGTCCACCACACTATAACAGGCGTGTGATAGACCCCAGACTAACCAGTCCACCACACTATAACAGGCGTGTTAAACCCCAGACTAACCAGTCCACCACAATATAACAGGAGTGTTAGACCCCAGACTAACCAGTCCACCACAATATAACAGGCGTGTTAGACCCCAGACTAACCAGTCCACCACACTATAACAGGAGTGTTAAACCCCAGACTAACCAGTCCACCACAATATAACAGGAGTGTTAGACCCCAGACTAACCAGTCCACCACAATATAACAGGCGTGTTAGACCCCAGACTAACCAGTCCACCACACTATAACAGGCGTGTTAGACCCCAGACTAACCAGTCCACCACACTATAACAGGAGTGTTAGACCCCAGACTAACCAGTCCACACTATAACAGGCGTGTTAGACCCCAGACTAACCAGTCCACCACACTATAACAGGCGTGTTAGACCCCAGACTAACCAGTCCACCACACTATAACAGGAGTGTTAGACCCCAGACTAACCAGTCCACACTATAACAGGCGTGTTAGACCCCAGACTAACCAGTCCACCACAATATAACAGGCGTGTTAGACCCCAGACTAACCAGTCCACCACAATATAACAGGCGTGTTAGACCCCAGACTAACCAGTCCACCACACTATAACAGGCGTGTGATAGACCCCAGACTAACCAGTCCACCACACTATAACAGGCGTGTTAGACCCCAGACTAACCAGTCCACACTATAACAGGTGTGTTAGACCCCAGACTAACCAGTCCACCACACTATAACAGGTGTGTTAGACCCCAGACTAACCAGTCCACCACACTAACAGGCGTGTTAGACCCCAGACTAACCAGTCCACCACACTATAACAGGTGTGTTAGACCCCAGACTAACCAGTCCACACTATAACAGGTGTGTTAGACCCCAGAATAACCAGTCCACCACACTATAACAGGCGTGTGATAGACCCCAGACTAACCAGTCCACCACACTATAACAGGCGTGTTAGACCCCAGACTAACCAGTCCACAACACTATAACAGGCGTGTGATAGACCCCAGACTAACCAGTCCACCACACTATAACAGGGCGTGTTAGACCCCAGACGAACCAGTCCACCACACTATAACAGGCGTGTTAGACCCCAGACTAACCAGTCCACCACACTAACAGGCGTGTTAGACCCCAGACTAACCAGTCCACCACACTATAACAGGCGTGTTAGACCCCAGACTAACCAGTCCACCACACTATAACAGGTGTGTGTTAGACCCCAGACTAACCAGTCCAACACACTATAACAGGCGTGTGTTAGACCCCAGACTAACCAGTCCACCACACTATAACAGACGTGTTAGACCCCAGACTAACCAGTCCACCACACTATAACAGGTGTGTTAGACCCCAGACTAACCAGTCCACAATATAACAGGCGTGTTAGACCCCAGACTAACCAGTCCACCACACTATAACAGGTGTGTTAGACCCCAGACTAACCAGTCCACCACACTATAACAGGTGTGTTAGACCCCAGACTAACCAGTCCACACTATAACAGGCGTGTTAGACCCCAGACTAACCAGTCCACAACACTATAACAGGCGTGTGATAGACCCCAGACTAACCAGTCCACCACACTATAACAGGCGTGTTAGACCCCAGACTAACCAGTCCACCACACTATAACAGATGTGTGTTAGACCCCAGACTAACCAGTCCACCACACTATAACAGGATTGTTAGACCCCAGACTAACCAGTCCAACACACTATAACAGGCATGTTAGACCCCAGACTAACCAGTCCACCACACTATAACAGACGTGTGTTAGACCCCAGACTAACCAGTCCACCACACTATAACAGGATTGTTAGACCCCAGACTAACCAGTCCAACACACTATAACAGGCATGTTAGACCCCAGACTAACCAGTCCACCACACTATAACAGGCGTGTGATAGACCCCAGACTAACCAGTCCACCACACTATAACAGGCGTGTGATAGACCCCCAGACTAACCAGTCCACCACACTATAACAGGCGTGTTAGACCCCAGACTAACCAGTCCACCACACTATAACAGGCGTGTTAAACTCCAGACTAACCAGTCCACCACAATATAACAGGAGTGTTAGACCCCAGACTAACCAGTCCACCACAATATAACAGGCGTGTTAGACCCCAGACTAACCAGTCCACCACACTATAACAGGAGTGTTAAACCCCAGACTAACCAGTCCACCACAATATAACAGGAGTGTTAGACCCCAGACTAACCAGTCCACCACAATATAACAGGCGTGTTAGACCCCAGACTAACCAGTCCACCACACTATAACAGGAGTGTTAAACCCCAGACTAACCAGTCCACCACAATATAACAGGCGTGTTAGACCCCAGACTAACCAGTCCACACTATAACAGGCGTGTTAGACCCCAGACTAACCAGTCCACCACACTATAACAGGAGTGTTAGACCCCAGACTAACCAGTCCACACTATAACAGGCGTGTTAGACCCCAGACTAACCAGTCCACCACAATATAACAGGCGTGTTAGACCCCAGACTAACCAGTCCACCACAATATAACAGGCGTGTTAGACCCCAGACTAACCAGTCCACCACACTATAACAGGCTTGTGATAGACCCCAGACTAACCAGTCCACACTATAACAGGCGTGTTAGACCCCAGACTAACCAGTCCACACTATAACAGGCGTGTTAGACCCCAGACTAACCAGTCCACCACACTATAACAGGAGTGTTAGACCCCAGACTAACCAGTCCACACTATAACAGGCGTGTTAGACCCCAGACTAACCAGTCCACCACAATATAACAGGCGTGTTAGACCCCAGACTAACCAGTCCACCACAATATAACAGGCGTGTGAGACCCCAGACTAACCAGTCCACCACACTATAACAGGCTTGTGATAGACCCCAGACTAACCAGTCCACCACACTATAACAGGCGTGTTAGACCCCAGACTAACCAGTCCACACTATAACAGGTGTGTTAGACCCCAGACTAACCAGTCCACCACACTATAACAGGTGTGTTAGACCCCAGACTAACCAGTCCACCACACTATAACAGGCGTGTTAGACCCCAGACTAACCAGTCCAACACACTATAACAGGCGTGTTAGACCCCAGACTAACCAGTCCACCACACTATAACAGGCGTGTTAAACCCCAGACTAACCAGTCCACCACACTATAACAGGCGTGTTAAACCCCAGACTAACCAGTCCACCACACTATAACAGGCGTGTTAGACCCCAGACTAACCAGTCCACCACACTATAATAGGCGAGTGTTAGACCCCAGACTAACCAGTCCACCACACTATAACAGGCGTGGCCTGCTGGAGGTCATTTTGCAGGGCTCTGGCAGTGCTCCTCATTGCACAAAGGCGAAGGTAGCAGTCCTGCTGCTGGGTTGTTGCCCTCCTACGGCCTCCTCCACGTCTCCTAATGTACTGGCCTGTATCCTGGTAGCGCCTCCATGCTCTGGACACTACGCTGACAGACACAGCAAACCTTCTTGCCACAGCTCGCATTGATGTGCCATCCTGGATGAGCTGCACTACCTGAGCCACTTGTGTGGGTTGTAGACTCCGTCTCATGCTACCACTAGAGTGAAAGCACCGCCAGCATTCAAAAGTGACCAAAACATCAGCCAGGAAGCATAGGAACTGAGAAGTGGTCTGTGGTCACCACCTGCAGAATCACTCCTTTATTGGGGGTGTCTTGCTAATTGCCTATAATTTATTTATTTTTTTAGTCATTTAGCAGACGCTCTTATCCAGAGCGACTTACATACATTTTATTACATTATTTTTTTTTACATACTGAGACAAGGATATCCCTACCGGCCAAACCCTCCCTACCGGCCAAACCCTCCCTACCGGCCAAACCCTCCCTACCGGCCAAACCCTCCCTACCGGCCAAACCCTCCCTAACCCGGACGACGCTATGCCAATTGTGCGTCGCCCCACGGATCTCCCGGTTGCGGCCGGCTGCGACAGAGCCTGGGCGCGAACCCAGCCCAGCCTGGGCGCGAACCCAGAGACTCTGGTGGCGCAGCTAGCACTGCGATGCAGTGCCGTAGACCACTGCGCCACCCGGGGGACCCGGGTTCCATTCCATTTGCACAACAGCATGTGAAATTTATTGTCAATCAGTGTTGCTTCCTAAGTGGACAGTTTGATTTCACAGAAGTGTGATTGACTTGGAGTTACATTGTGTTGTTTAAGTGTTCCCTTTATTTTTTTGAGCAGTGTATAATGCTTGTGTTTCTAGTATTGATTTACTAAAGTACACAGTCTATGAATGATTAACCCATATACGTGTCCAATAGCCTTCGCAAGATCAGACTCGGCCCAAGACGGTCCTGTCTATGTTGTTCCAGCTTGGCACATTCACGTAGATTCTACTTACGTTCTGTTTTTACATGTCTAACAGGTAGCTTTATATTGGACCAGCGTTATACATTCACGTAGATTCTACTTACGTTCTGTTTTTACATGTCTAACAGGTAGCTTTATATTGGACCAGCGTTATACATTCACATAGACTCTACTTACGTTCTGTTTTTACATGTCTAACAGGTAGCTTTATATTGGACCAGCGTTATACATTCACATAGACTCTACTTACGTTCTGTTTTTACATGTCTAACAGGTAGCTTTATATTGGACCAGCTTTATACATTCACATAGACTCTACTTACGTTCTGTTTTTACATGTCTAACAGGTAGCTTTATATTGGACCAGCGTTATACATTCACATAGACTCTACTTACGTTCTGTTTTTACATGTCTAACAGGTAGCTTTATATTGGACCAGCGTTATACATTCACATAGACTCTACTTACAGTGGGGAGAACAAGTATTTGATACACTGCCGATTTTGCAGGTTTTCCTACTTACAAAGCATGTAGAGGTCTGTAATTTTTATCATAGGTACACTTCAACTGTGAGAGACGGAATCTAAAACAAAAATCCAGAAAATCACATTGTATGATTTTTAAGTAATTCATTTGCATTTTATTGCATGACATAAGTATTTGATCACCTACCAACCAGTAAGAATTCCAGCTCTCACAGACCTGTTAGTTTTTCTTTAAGAAGCCCTCCTGTTCTCCACTCATTACCTGTATTAACTGCACCTGTTTGAACTCGTTACCTGTATAAAAGACACCTGTCCACACACTCAATCAAACAGACTCCAACCTCTCCACAATGGCCAAGACCAGAGAGCTGTGTAAGGACATCAGGGATAAAATTGTAGACCTGCACAAGGCTGGGATGGGCTACAGGACAATAGGCAAGCAGCTTGGTGAGAAGGCAACAACTGTTGGCGCAATTATTAGAAAATAGAAGAAAATAGAAGAAGTTCAAGATGATGGTCAATCACCCTCGGTCTGGGGCTCCATGCAAGATCTCACCTCGTGGGGCATCAATGATCATGAGGAAGGTGAGGGATCAGCCCAGAACTACACGGCAGGACCTGGTCAATGACCTGAAGAGAGCTGGGACCACAGTCTCAAAGAAAACCATTAGTAACACACTACGCCGTCATGGATTAAAATCCTGCAGCGCACACAAGGTCCCCCTGCTCAAGCAGGCGCATGTCCAGGCCCGTCTGAAGTTTGCCAATGACCATCTGGATGATCCAGAGGAGGAATAGGAGAAGGTCATGTGGTCTGATGATTCAAAAATAGAGCTTTTTGGTCTAAACTCCACTCGCCGTGTTTGGAGGAAGAAGAAGGATGAGTACAACCCCAAGAACACCATCCCAACCGTGAAGCATGGAGGTGGAAACATCATTCTTTGGGGATGCTTTTCTGCAAAGGGGACAGGACGACTGCACCGTATTGAGGGGAGGATGGATGGGGCCATGTATCGCGAGATCTTGGCCAACAACCTCCTTCCCTCAGTAAGAGCATTGAAGATGGGTCGTGGCTGGGTCTTCCAGCGTGACAACGACCCGAAACACACAGCCAGGGCAACTAAGGAGTGGCTCCGTAAGAAGCATCTCAAGGTCCTGGAGTGGCCTAGCCAGTCTCCAGACCTGAACCCAATAGAAAATCTTTGGAGGGAGCTGAAAGTCCGTATTGCCCAGCGACAGCCCCGAAACCTGAAGGATCTGGAGAAGGTCTGTATGGAGGAGTGGGCCAAAATCCCTGCTGCAGTGTGTGCAAACCTGGTCAAGAACTACAGGAAACGTATGATCTCTGTAATTGCAAACAAAGGATTCTGTACCAAATATTAAGTTCTGCTTTTCTGATGTATCAAATACTTATGTCATGCAATAAAATGCTAATTAATTACTTAAAAATCATACAATGTGATTTTCGGGATTTTTGTTTTAGATTCCGTCTCTCACAGTTGAAGTGTACCTATGATAAAAATTACAGACCTCTACATGCTTTTTAAGTAGGAAAATCTGCAAAATCGGCAGTGTATCAAATACTTGTTCTCCCCACTGTACGTTCTGTTTTTACATGTCTAACAGGTAGCTTTATATTGGACCAGCGTTATACATTCACATAGATTCTACTTACGTTCTGTTTTTACATGTCTAACAGGTAGCTTTATATTGGACCAGCGTTATACATTCACATGGATCCAGCCTATGTTATGCTTACACATGTCTAATGATTAACCCCATATTGATTAGGCTCTCTACTTCTGCGAAAACAATATAGATACTGGAAAATCCCCATGATGTCATAGATTTTCTCCTACACCTGCATGCTCATCCTGACATGACCCTCCAGCATGACAATGCCACCAGCCATACTGCTCGTTCGGTGCGTGATTTCCTGCAAAACAGGAATGTCAGTGTTCTGCCATGGCCAGCGAAGAGCCCAGATCTCAATCCCATTGAGCACGTCTGGGACCTGTTGGATTGAAGGGTGAGGGCTAGGGCCATTCCCCCCAGAAATGTCCGGGAACTTGCAGGTGCCTTGGTGGAAGAGTGGGGTAAAATCTCACAGCAAGAACTGGCAAATCTGGTGCAGTCCATGAGGAGGAGATGCACTGCAGTACTTAATGCAGCTGGTGGCCACACCAGATACTGACTGTTACTTTTGATTTTGACCCCCCCTTTGATCAGGGACACATTATTTCATTTCTGTTAGTCACATGTCTGTGGAACTTGTTCAGTTTATGTCTTAGTTGTTGAATCTTGTTATGTTCATACAAATATTTACACATGTTAAGTTTGCTGAAAATAAACGCTGTTGACAGTGAGAGGACGTTTCTTTTTTTGTTTATGTAGTTTCTATTATACATATAATCAATGAACACTTTGAAGATCTAGTTGCTAAATAGCGGTAGTAGGAAGTAGTACACTAGCCAATCATGTTAACTCTGGGTGGCAGGTTGCCTAGCGGTTAAGAGCGTTAGACCAAAAGGTCAAGGTTTAGAATCCCTGAGCTGGCAATGTGCCCTTGAGCAAAGCACTTAACTCTAATTGCTCTGAATAAGAGTGTCTGCTAAATGACAAAATTGTTTTAAAACATGTAACTACAGTGCCTTGCGAAAGTATTCACCCCCCTTGGCATTTTTCCTATTTTGTTACCTTACAACCTGGAATTAAAACGGATTTTTGGGCGGTTTGTATAATTTGATTTACACAACATGCCTACCACTTTGAAGATGCAAAATATTTTTTCTTATGAAACAAACAAGAAATAAGACAAAAAAACTGAAACCTTGAGTGTGCATAACTATTCACCCCCCCCCCCCCCAAGTCAATACTTTGTAGAGCCACCTTTTGCAGCAATTACAGCTGCAAGTCTCTTGGGGTATGTCTCTATAAGCTTGGCACATCTAGCCACGAGATTTTTGCCCATTCTTCAAGGCAAAACTGCTCCAGCTTCTTCAAGTTGGATGGGTTCCACTGGTGTACAGCAGTCATACCACAGATTCTCAATTGGATTGAGGTCTGGTCTTTGACTAGGCCATTCCAAGACATTTACATGTTTCCCCTTAAACCACTCGAGTGTTGCTTTAGCAGTATGCTTAGGGTCATTGTCCTGCTGGAAGGTGAACCTCCATCCCAGTCTCAAATCTCTGGAAGACTGACAGGTTTCCCTCAAGAATATCCCTGTATTTAGCGCCATCCATCATTTATTCAATTCTGACCAGTTTCCCAGTCCCTGCCGATGAAAAACATCCCCACAGCATGATGCTGCACCACCATGGATGGTGTTCTCGGGGTGAAGAGAGGTGTTGTATTGCACACAGGTGGACTTTATTTAACTAACTATGTGACTTATGAAGGTAATTGGTGCACCAGATCTTATTTAGATGCTTCATAGCAAAGGGGGTGAATACATACCCACACACCACTTTTCTGGGGTTTTTCTTTGAAATGTTTTGAAACAAGTAATTTTTTAATTTCACTTCACCAATTTGGACTATTTTGTGGATGTTCATTACATGAAATCCAAATAAAAATCTGTTTAAATTACAGGTTGTAAATGGAAAAAACTGTAATTTTGCAAGGCACTGTAGCTAAATCATTTGCTTGGCAAAGCAGAGAACTATCTATTTCTCTTTTACTAGTCCCTCAACCCCACCTTCCAGCCCTCATCATTATAACCATTTATAACCCCACCTTCCAGTCACTCATCATTATAACCATTTATAACCCCACCTTCCAGCCATTCATCATTATAACCATTTATAACCCACCATCCAGTCACTCATCATTATAACCATTTATAAACCCACCTTCCAGCCCTCATCATTATAACCATTTATAACCCACCTTCCAGCCACTCATCATTATAACCATTTATAACCCACCTTCCAGTCACTCATCATTATAACCATTTATAACCCACCTTCCAGTCACTCATCATTATAACCATTTATAAACCCACCTTCCAGCCCTCATCATTATAACCATTTATAACCCCACCTTCCAGCCACTCATCATTATAACCATTTATAACCCACCTTCCAGTCACTCATCATTATAACCATTTATAACCCACCTTCCAGTCACTCATCATTATAACCATTTATAACCCCACCTTCCAGCCATTCATCATTATAACCATTTATAACCCACCTTCCAGTCACTCATCATTATAACCATTTATAACCCACCTTCCAGTCACTCATCATTATAACCATTTATAACCCCACCTTCCAGCCATTCATCATTATAACCATTTATAACACACCTTCCAGTCACTCATCATTATAACCATTTATAACCCACCTTCCAGTCACTCATCATTATAACCATTTATAACCCCACCTTCCAGTCACTCATCATTATAACCATTTATAACCCACCTTCCAGCCATTCATCATTATAACCATTTATAACCCACCTTCCAGTCACTCATCATTATAACCATTTATAACCCACCTTCCAGTCACTCATCATTATAACCATTTATAACCCACCTTCCAGCCACTCATCATTATAACCATTTATAACCCACCTTCTAGTCACTCATCATTATAACCATTTATAACCCCACCTTCCAGTCACTCATCATTATAACCATTTATAACCCACCTTCTAGTCACTCATCATTATAACCATTTATAACCCCACCTTCCAGCCATTCATCATTATAACCATTTATAACCCACCTTCCAGTCACTCATCATTATAACCATTTATAACACACCTTCCAGTCACTCATCATTATAACCATTTATAACCCCACCTTCCAGCCATTCATCATTATAACCATTTATAACCCACCTTCCAGTCACTCATCATTATAACCATTTATAACCCACCATCCCATGTGGGGTCGCCTGACATGAAAATGTCGGCTAATAAAACAGACTATCCTACCGATCCATGACTTCGGTAATGCCATTTACAAAATAGCTCCCAACACTCTACTCAACAAATTGGATGCAGTCTATCACAGTGCCATCCGTTTCGTCACCAAAGCCCCATATACTACCCACCACTGTGACTTGTATGCTCTCGTAGGCTGGCCCTCGCTTCATATTCGTTGCCAAATCCACTGCCTCCAGGTCATCTATAAGTCTCTGCTAGGTAAAGCCCCGCTTTATCTCAGCTCACTGGTCACCATAGCAGCACCCACCCGTAGCATGCGCTCCAGCAGGTATATTTCACTGGTCACCCCCAAAGCCAATTCTTCCTTTGGCCGCCTTTCCTTCCAGTTCTCGGCTGCCAATGACTGGAATGAACTGCAAAAATCACTGAAGCTGGAGACTCATATCTCCCTCACTAACTTGAAGCATCAGCTGTCAGAGCAGCTCACAGATCACTGCACCTGTACATAGCTATCTGTAAATAGCCCACCCAACTACCTCATCCCCATTTTTTTTCTCCTTTGCACCCCAATATCTCTACTTGCACATCATCATCTGCACATCTGTCATTCCAGTGTGAATGCTAAATTGTAATTATTTCACCACTATGGCCTATTTATTGCCTTACCTCCCTTATCTTACCTCATTAGCACACACTGTATATAGACGTTTCTATTGTGTTATTGACTGTACATTTGTTTATTCCATGTGTAACTCTGTGTTGTTGTTTGTGTCGAACTGCTTTGCTTTATCTTGGCCAGGACGCAGTTGTAAATGAGAACTTGTTCTCAACTGGCCTAACTAGAATTTCTATAGAATTTCTATTTTTATGGAATGGTCTGCCTAACCATGTGAGAGACGCAGACTCGGTCTCAACTTTTAAGTCTTTACTGAAGACTCATCTCTTCAGTGGGTCATATGATTGAGTGTAGTCTGGCCCAGGAGTGTGAAGGTGAACGGAAAGGCTCTGGAGCAACGAACCGCCCTTGCTGTCTCTGCCTGGCCGGTTCCCCTCTCTCCACTGGGATTCTCTACCTCTAACCCTATTACAGGGGCTGAGTCACTGGCTTACTGGTGCTCTTTCATGCCATCCCTAGGAGGGGTGCGTCACTTGAGTGGGTTGAGTCGGGTTGGGTTATTAGGTGGGGTTGTTGGTGCTGGGTTATTAGGTTGGGTTGTTGGTGCTGGGTTATTAAGGTTGGGTTGTTGGTGCTGGGTTATTAAGGTTGGGTTGTTGGTGCTGGGTTATTAAGGTTGGGTTGTTGGTGCTGGGTTATTAGGTTGGGTTGTTGGTGCTGGGTTATTAGGTTGGGTTGTAGGTGCTGGGTTAGTTGGGTTGTTGGTGCTGGGTTATTAAGGTTGGGTTGTTGGTGCTGGGTTATTAAGGTTGGGTTGTTGGTGCTGGGTTATTAGGTTGGGTTGTAGGTGCTGGGTTATTAGGTTGGGTTGTTGGTGCTGGGTTATTAAGGTTGGGTTGTTGGTGCTGGGTTATTAGGTTGGGTTGTTGGTTCTGGGTTATTAAGGTTGGGTTGTTGGTGCTGGGTTATTAGGTTGGGTTGTTGGTGCTGGGTTATTAGGTTGGGTTGTTGGTGCTGGGTTATTAAGGTTGGGTTGTAGGTGCTGGGTTATTAAGGTTGGGTTCTAGGTGCTGGGTTATTAGGTTGGGTTGTTGGTGCTGGGTTATTAGGTTGGGTTGTTGGTGCTGGGTTACAAGGTTGGGTTGTTGGTGCTGGGTTATTAGGTTGGGTTGTTGGTGCTGGGTTATTAGGTTGGGTTGTTGGTGCTGGGTTATTAGGTTGGGTTGTTGGTGCTGGGTTATTAAGGTTGGGTTATTAGGTTGGGTTGTTGGTGCTGGGTTATTAGGTTGGGTTGTTGGTGCTGGGTTATTAGGTTGGGTTGTTGGTGCTGGGTTATTAAGGTTGGGTTGTTGGTGCTGGGTTATTAGGGTTGGGTTGTTGGTGCTGGGTTATTAGATTGGGTTGTTGGTGCTGGGTTATTAGGTTGGGTTGTTGGTGCTGGGTTATTAAGGTTGGGTTGTAGGTGCTGGGTTATTAAGGTTGGGTTGTTGGTGCTGGGTTATTAGGGTTGGGTTGTTGGTGCTGGGTTATTAAGGTTGGGTTGTTGGTGCTGGGTTATTAAGGTTGGGTTGTTAGGTTGGGTTGTTGGTGCTGGGTTATTAAGGCTGGGTTGTTAGGGTTGGGTTGTTGGTGCTGGGTTATTAGGTTGGGTTGTTGGTGCTGGGTTATTAAGGTTGGGTTATTAAGGTTGGGTCACTAAGGTTGGGCTATGGATATTTGAACCAGCCAGTGAGTTAATTCTCCCGCCACAGTGAGTCTCCCAGAACGTGAGAAAGTGTTGAGATGTGAAAACTTTCCAGTATTCTAGTTCTGTTGCGACTGACTGAGTGGAAAACGGCTACGGTTCTTTTGACAGACTGAGGCTGTTTTGGCTCATTGACAACTGTAAAAACGGTAGAATTAACAAATGTTATGCATTATGAATTTGAAGGTCATTCGGGTAAAACAGGTTGTCCAATCACAAGGCCAGCAGCATACCACCCTGCATCCCATTGCTGGCTTGCTGCTGAAGCTAAGCAGGGTTGGTCCTGTTCGGTCCCTGGATAGGAGACCAGATGGTGTTGGCGGGCCAGTAGTAGGCACCCTTTCCTCTGGTCCACAAAAATATTACAATTCCCCAGAGAAGTGATTTGTGACAATGTAACCTTTATTTAACTAAGCAAGTCAGTTAAGAACAATTTCTTATTTACAATGACGGCCTGAGCCAATTGTGCACCGCCCTATGGGACTCCCAAACACAGCTGGCTGTGATAGAGTCTGGATTCAAACCAGGTTGTCTGTAGTGACGCCTCTAGCACTGAGATGCAGTGTCTTAGACCACTGGACCACTTGGGAGCCACATTGCCGTGTGTAGGGTGCTGTCTTTCGGGTGGGACGTTAAACGGGTGGCCTGACTCTCTGTGGTCACTAAAGATCCCATGGCACTTATTGTAAGAATCATCCCCAGCTTACAATTGGCTCATTCATCCCCCTTCCTCTCCCCTGTAACTATTCCCCAGGTTGTTGCTGTAAATGAGAATGTTTTCTCATTCAACTTACCTGGTAGTAAAATAAGGGTTAAATCAAATAATACATTTTCAGTAGCCAGCTAATGTTATCTTGAGTGTAGTAGTGTTGATAAAAAGGAGCCATTTTCTGTGCTAATATCTCTGGCCAAGGGTAACGTTAGCCTCGCGACGCTAGTAAGCTAGCGGAAATTAACTAAATGTACGATTTTTTGTCAATGTTTGGCTAGCTAACTATGTCAATGTAGCCAGTTAGCTAGCTACCTTATGTAGCTTAGTATGACACTTCTTCTGGACTGTCTCGGACACTGTTTCACTCGTTAGTTAAGTTACCATAGTTATATTTGACTTATTTTCCATCTGGGTTAATTTAACCAAGCTATATGGCAGGCTTATCTCATGCTTGCATGGTGATTTTTTGAGTTAGCGAGTGTTACTGTACTGGTTTTCAATGGTTTCTGACAGTAGCAGCTTTAGTCGGACTGTTTGCCTGTCTGACGCAACCCACGTGACTCACAGCGTAGGGAGAGCTGTGACAACACTGGTCCAGAAAGGAGGCTGTTTAAATTGTGCGACGCGGTTTCATTGGTTCACTCAAATTGTATTTTTTCCTCAGGGATGAGATCTCTTTTTGTTTAGATTAGAAAATCCAAACGTTGAAATAGAAAGGGGCGGGGCTCAGGGGCTGTGTGTGGCCAACCAGTAAAAGCACAGCCCCTTTCATTATCAACGCATTGTGCCAACAAAATCAAAGAGCCATTCCAGACTCTGAAGTCAGGAATACTTATGTCATGCAATAAAATGCAAATTAATTACTTAAAAATCATACAATGTGATTTTCTGGATTTTTGTTTTAGATTCCGTCTCTCACAGTTGAAGTGTACCTATGATAAAAAATTACAGATCTCTACATGCTTTGTAAGTAGGAAAACCTGCAAAATCGGTAGTGTATCCAATACTTGTTCTCCCCACTGTATATAATAATACTACATGTTAGTATATATATATAATACTAAAGGTTAGTATATATAATAACACTACAGGTTGGTATATATATATATATAATACTACAGGTTAGTTACACCGGTTAGTATATATATAATAATACTACAGGTTAGTATATATATAATAATACTACAGGTTAGTATATATATAATAATAATACAGGTTAGTATATATATATATAATACTACAGGTTAGTATATATATATATATAATACTACAGGTTAGTATATATATATAATACTACAGGTTAGTATATATATAATAATAATACTACAGGTTAGTATATATATAATAATAATACAGGTTAGTATATATATAATAATACTACAGGTTAGTATATATATAATAATAATAATACAGGTTAGTATATATATAATAATACTACAGGTTAGTATATATATAATAATAATACTACAGGTTAGTATATATAATAATAATACTACAGGTTAGTATATATATAATAATAATACAGGTTAGTATATATATAATAATACTACAGGTTAGTATATATATAATAATAATACTACAGGTTAGTATATATATAATAATAATAATACAGGTTAGTATATATATAATAATAATACTACAGGTTAGTATATATATAATAATAATAATACAGGTTAATATATATATAATAATACTACAGGTTAGTATATATATAATAATAATAATACAGGTTAGTATATATATAATAATACTACAGGTTAGTATATATATAATAATAATACTACAGGTTAGTATATATAATAATAATACTACAGGTTAGTATATATAATAATACTACAGGTTAGTATATACAGTGGGGAGAACAAGTATTTGATACACTGCCGATTATGCAGGTTTTCCTACTTACAAAGCATGTAGAGGTTTGTAATTTTTATCATAGGTACACTTCAACTGTACATTCACATAGATTCTACTTACGTTCTGTTTTTACATGTCTAACAGGTAGCTTTATATTGGACCAGCGTTATACATTCACATAGACTCTACTTACGTTCTGTTTTTACATGTCTAACAGGTAGCTTTATATTGGACCAGCGTTATACATTCACATAGACTCTACTTACGTTCTGTTTTTACATGTCTAACAGGTAGCTTTATATTGGACCAGCGTTATACATTCACATAGACTCTACTTACAGTGGGGAGAACAAGTATTTGATACACTGCCGATTTTGCAGGTTTTCCTACTTACAAAGCATGTAGAGGTCTGTAATTTTTATCATAGGTACACTTCAACTGTGAGAGACGGAATCTAAAACAAAAATCCAGAAAATCACATTGTATGATTTTTAAGTAATTAATTTGCATTTTATTGCATGACATAAGTATTTGATACATCAGAAAAGCAGAACTTAATATTTGGTACAGAAACCTTTGTTTGCAATTACAGAGATCATACGTTTCCTGTAGTTCTTGACCAGGTTTGCACACACTGCAGCAGGGATTTTGGCCCACTCCTCCATACAGAACTTTTTTATTTTTTATTTTTTATTTAACCTTTATTTAACCAGGTAGGCAAATTGAGAACACGTTCTCATTTACAATTGCGACCTGGCCAAGATAAAGCAAAGCAGTTCGACACATACAACAACACATAGTTACACATGGAGTAAAACAAACATATAGTCAATAATACAGATGGAAAAAAATAAGTCTATATACAATGTGAGCAAGTGAGGTGAGATAAGGGAGGTGAAGGCAAACAAATATATGTATAAATAAATAAAAATATAAAAAGGCCATGGAGGCGAAGTGAGTACAACACAGCAAGTAAAATAAAAACTAAAAAACACTGGAATGGTTGGTTTGCAGTGGAAGAAAGTGCAAAGTAGAGACAGAAATAATGGGGTGCAAAGGAGCAAAATAAATTAATAAATAAATACAGTAGGTAAAGAGGTAGTTGTTTGGGCTAAATTGTAGATGGGTTATGTACAGGTGCAGTAATCTATGAGCTGCTCTGACAGCTGGTGCTTAAAGCTAGTGAGGGAGATAGGTGTTTCCAGTTTCAGAGATTTTTGTAGTTCGTTCCAGTCATTGGCAGCAGAGAACTGGAAGGAGAGGCGTCCAAAGGAAGAATTGGTTTTGGGGGTGACTAGAGAGATATACCTGCTGGAGCGCGTGCTACAGGTAGGTGCTGCTATGGTGACCAGCGAGCTGAGATAAGGGGGGACTTTACCTAGCAGGGTCTTGTAGATGACCTGGAACCAGTGGGTTTGGCGACGAGTATGAAGCGAGGGCCAGCCAACGAGAGTGTACAGGTCGCAGTGGTGGGTAGTATATGGGGCTTTGGTGACAAAACGGATGGCACTGTGATAGACTGCATCCAATTTATTGAGTAGGGTTTTGGAGGCTATTTTGTAAATGACATCACCGAAGTCGAGGATTGGTAGGATGGTCAGTTTTACAAGGGTATGTTTGGCAGCATGAGTAAAGGATGCTTTGTTCCGGAATAGGAAGCCAATTCTAGATTTGACTTTGGATTGGAGATGTTTGATGTGGGTCTGGAAGGAGAGTTTACAGTCTAACCAGACACCTAGGTATTTGTAGTTGTCCACATATTCTAAGTCAGAGCCGTCCAAAGTAGTGATGTTGGACAGGCGGGCAGGAGCAGGCAGCGATCGGTTGAAGAGCATGCATTTGGTTTTACTTGTATTTAAGAGCAGTTGGAGGCCACGGAAGGAGAGTTGTATGGCATTGAAGCTCGCCTGGAGGGTTGTTAACACAGTGTCAAGAGAAGGGCCAGAAGTATACAGAATAGTGTCGTCTGCGTAGAGGTGGATCAGAGAATCACCAGCAGCAAGAGCGACATCATTGATGTAAACAGAGAAGAGAGTCGGTCCAAGAATTGAACCCTGTGGCACCCCCATAGAGACTGCCAGAGGCCCGGACAACAGACCCTCCGATTTGACACACTGAACTCGATCAGAGAAGTAGTTGGTGAACCAGGCGAGGCAATCATTAGAGAAACCAAGGCTGTCGAGTCTGCCAATGAGGATGTGGTGATTGACAGAGTCAAAAGCCTTGGCCAGGTCAATGAATACGGCTGCACAGTATTGTTTCCTATCGATGGCGGTTACGATATAGTTTATGACCTTGAGCGTGGCTGAGGTGCACCCATGACCAGCTCTGAAACCAGATTGCATAGCGGAGAAGGTGTGGTGTGATTCGAAATGGTCGGTAATCTGTTTGTTGACTTGGCTTTCGAAGACCTTAGAAAGGCAGGGTAGGATAGATATAGGTCTGTAGCAGTTAGGGTCAAGGGTGTCCCCCCCTTTGAAGAGGGGGATAACCGCAGCTGCTTTCCAATCTTTGGGGATCTCAGACGACACGAAAGAGAGGTTGAAGAGGCTAGTAATAGGGGTGGCAACAATTTCAGCAGATAGTTTTAGAAAGAAAGGGTCCAGATTATCTAGCCCGGCTGATTTGTAAGGGTCCAGATTTTGCAGCTCATTAAGAACATCAGCTGACTGTATTTGGGAGAAAGAGAAATGGGGAAGGCTTGGGCGAGTAGCAGAGGGGAGGGCAGTGCTGTTGTCCGGGGTAGGGGTAGCCAGGTGGAAAGCATGGCCAGCCGTAGAAAAATGCTTATTGAAATTCTCAATTATAGTGGATTTGTCGGTGGTGACAGTGTTTCCTATCTTCAGAGCGGTTGGAAGCTGGGAGGAGGTGTTCTTATTCTCCATGGACTTTACGGTGTCCCAGAACTTTTTTGAATTTGTGTTGCAGGAAGCAAATTTCTGCTTGAAAAAGCTAGCCTTGGCTGTTCTAACTGCCTGTGTATATTGGTTTCTGGCTTCCCTGAAAAGTTGCATATCACGGGGGCTGTTCGATGCTAATGCAGAACGCCATAGGATGTTTTTCTGTTGGTTAAGGGCAGTCAGGTCAGGAGAGAACCAAGGGCTATATCTGTTCCTGGTTCTAAATTTCTTGAATGGGGCATGCTTATTCAAGATGGTGAGGAAGGCATTTTTAAAAAATGACCAGGCATCCTCTACTGACGGGATGAGATCAATATCCTTCCAGGATACCCCGGCCAGGTCGATTAGAAAGGCCTGCTCGCTGAAGTGTTTCAGGGAGCGTTTGACAGTGATGAGTGGAGGTCGTTTGACCGCTGACCCATTACGGATGCAGGCAATGAGGCAGTGATCGCTGAGATCTTGGTTGAAAACAGCAGAGGTGTATTTGGAGGGCAAGTTTGTTAGGATGATATCTATGAGGGTACCCGTGTTTACGGAATTGGGGTGGTACCTGGTAGGTTCATTGATAATTTGTGTGAGATTGAGGGCATCAAGCTTAGATTGTAGGGTGGCTGGGGTGTTGAGCATGTTCAAATTTAGGTCGTCTAGCAGCACGAGCTCTGAAGATAGATGGGGGGCAATCAGTTCACATATAGTGTCCAGAGCACAGCTGGGGGCAGAGGGTGGTCTATAGCAGGCGGCAACGGTGAGAGACTTGTTTTTAGAGAGGTGGATTTTTAAAAGTAGAAGTTCAAATTGTTTGGGAACAGACCTGGATAGTATAACAGAACTCTGCAGGCAGTCTTTGCAGTAGATTGCAACACCGCCCCCTTTGGCCGTTCTATCTTGTCTGAAAATCTTGTAATTGGGGATGAAAATGTCTGAATTTTTGGTGGTGTTTCTAAGCCAGGATTCAGACACGGCTAAAACATCCGGGTTGGTAGAGTGTGCTAAAGCAGTGAACAAAACAAACTTAGGGAGGAGGCTTCTAATGTTAACATGCATGAAGCCAAGGCTATTACGGTTACAGAAGTCATCAAAAGAGAGCGCCTGGGGAATAGGAGTGGAGCCAGGTACTGCAGGGCCTGGATTCACCTCTACATCACCAGAGGAACAGAGGAGGAGTAGGATAAGGGTACGGCTAAAAGCTATGAGAATTGGTCGCCTAGAGCTACTAGAGCAGAGAGTAAAAGGAAGTTTCTGGGGGCGATAAAATAGTTTAAAGGAATAATGTACAGACAAAGGTATGGTAGGATGTGAATGCAGTGGAGGTAAACCTAGGTATTGAGTGATGATGAGAGAGATCTTGTCTCTAGAAACATCATTGAAACCAGGTGATGTCATCGCATATGTGGGTGGTGGAACTGAGAGGTTGGATATGGTATAGAGAGCAGGGCTAGAATCTCTACAGTGAAATAAGCCAATAAACACTAACCAGAACAGCAATGGACAAGGCATATTTACATTAAGGAGAGGCATGCTTAATCGAGTGATCAATAAGGGTCCAGTGAGTAGAGATTGGTTGGGGTCGTGGCGATCCAGACAGCTGGCCGGGTATATGGCTATCGGTAGCAGCATAGGATGGAGGTCTGTTTGTAGATACCTCGTGCGTTTCCGTCGGTAGGTTCCGTGTAGTGGGGTTTTGTTCAGATAGCAGCCGATAAGACAGCTAACGATTAGCGGGCCTCAGATGAGCGTTCAGGTAACGTCGGGACGGAGGTGCCGGTTGGATAAATCCCTCGGGCAGATAACGTCGGCAGTCAGTCGCGGCAGTCAGTCGTGAAGGCCCGGTGGGGTTCCGTATCTGCAGCAGCAACAAAAGAAACGGGTCCGGATGGTGATGGAACTCCTCAGCTGGCTAGCTCCAGCATGATTTGAGTTTGCTCCGGGGTCGACGTAAGCCAATAGTCACACGGTATGCAGCTAGCTAGCTGCGAAATCAAGGTGCAAGTGTCCAGAGCCTGCGGCTGGAATCCGGGGAAACTGAGAGAAAAAAGTCCCGGAATGCTCCGGTCCGAGTCGCGTTGCACAAAAGTGCCGGTAGATTATCGAGCTAAAGGAATAGCTGATGACCACAAAACGTGGGCAGCTGAAACACCAACGCTAGCCAGCAAACCGGCTAATTTCGGGGCAGCTACAGATTAGCTTCTGGCTAGCTATCGGAGTAGCTTCTGGTTAGCTTTCAGGCTAGCTTCTGAATTAGCCCCTGGCTAGCTTCCACGATGGATTTTCAGATTGAGGTAAATAATACTTTTTGTAATTGGTGAAGCGGGTTGCAGGAAAGCTTTTGCAGGAAAGCTTTTGTAGTTGAGTTCTTGGATAATAAAATAAATAAAAGATATGCGAAGAAAAGGTGTAAATATATATATATACAGGACACGACACGACAATACGGAAAAAGACGTCTGAACTGCTAAGCCACCTTGGACCTCAAACTTCTCCAGATCCTTCAGGTTTCGGGGCTGTCGCTGGGCAATATGGACTTTCAGCTCCCTCCAAAGATTTTCTATTGGGTTCAGGTCTGGAGACTGGCTAGGCCACTCCAGGACCTTGAGATGCTTCTTACGGAGCCACTACTTAGTTGCCCTGGCTGTGTGTTTTGGGTCGTTGTCATGCTGGAAGACCCAGCCACGACCCATCTTCAATGCTCTTACTGAGGGAAGGAGGTTGTTGGCCAAGATCTCGCAATACATGGCCCCATCCATCCTCCCCTCAATACGGTGCAGTCGTCCTGTCCCCATTGCAGAAAGGCATCCCCAAAGAATGATGTTTCCACCTCCATGCTTCACGGTTGGGATGGTGTTCTTGGGGTTGTACTCATCCTTCTTCTTCCTCCAAACACGGCGAGTGGAGTTTAGACCAAAAAGCTCTATTTTTGTCTCATCAGACCACATGACCTTCTCCCATTCCTCCTCTGGATCATCCAGATGGTCATTGGCAAACTTCAGACGGGCCTGGACATGCGCTGGCTTGAGCAGGGGGACCTTGCGTGCGCTGCAGGATTTTAATCCATGATGGCGTAGTGTGTTACTAATGGTTTTCTTTGAGACTGTGGTCCCAGCTCTCTTCAGGTCATTGACCAGGTCCTGCCGTGTAGTTCTGGGCTGATCCCTCACATTCCTCATGATCATTGATGCCCCACGAGGTGAGATCTTGCATGGAGCCCCAGACCGAGGGTGATTGACCGTCATCTTGAACTTCTTCCATTTTCTAATAATTGCGCCAACAGTTGTTGCCTTTTTACCAAGCTGCTTGCCTATTGTCCTGTAGCCCATCCCAGCCTTGTGCAGGTCTACAATTTTATCCCTGATGTCCTTACACAGCTCTCTGGTCTTGGCCATGGAGAGGTTGGAGTATGTTTGATTGAGTGTGTGGACAGGTGTCTTTTATACAGGTAACGAGTTCAAACAGGTGCAGTTAATACAGGTAATGAGTGGAGAGCAGGAGGGCTTCTTAAAGAAAAACTAACAGGTCTGTGAGAGCCGGAATTCTTACTGGTTGGTAGGTGATCAAATACTTATGTCATGCAATAAAATGCTAATTCATTACTTAAAAATCATACAATGTGATTTTCTGGATTTTTGTTTTAGATTCCGTCTCTCACAGTTGAAGTGTACCTATGATAAAAATTACAGACCTCTACATGCTTTGTAAGTAGGAAAACCTGCAAAATCGGCAGTGTATCAAATACTTGTTCTCCCCACTGTATATATAATAATACTACAGGTTAGTATATATATATAATAATACTACAGGTTCAGACATGTTTCATGACATCAGTTCAGACCACCATATATTTTCAGATCATAAAGATATTCTTTACATTCATATACAGAGAAAATAAATCATTTTTGGACACAACGATTGTAAACAGTGCAGTGATCTTTTATTTCCACTCTAGATTTTGTCCTTTTTATTGGCAGACATTTTGGAATAATTTCAGCAAAAAACATTATTTGAAAGGAAGCTATTCTACTCCTTACGTTCTTTGCAGAAATAAAGCAGATAGATAACATCTAGGAGCCTTCTGTCGTATGGTGACCAACAGCCTTCTGTCGTATGGTGACCAACAGCCTTCTGTAGTATGGTGACCAACAGCCTTCTGTAGTATGGAGACCAACAGCCTTCTGTCGTATGGTGACCAACAGCCTTCTGTAGTATGGTGACCAACAGCCTTCTGTCGTATGGTGACCAACAGCCTTCTGTCGTATGGTGACCAACAGCCTTCTGTAGTATGGTGACCAACAGCCTTCTGTAGTATGGAGACCAACAGCCTTCTGTCGTATGGAGACCAACAGCCTTCTGTAGTATGGTGACCAACAGCCTTCTGTAGTATGGAGACCAACAGCCTTCTGTCGTATGGAGACCAACAGCCTTCTGTAGTATGGAGACCAACAGCCTTCTGTAGTATGTGTCAGGTTTTGGCCAAGACTGTTCGGGTTTTGGTCACTAGATGTCCCCATTGCACCTTTTTTGTACCTTTTGTTTTTTCTTGCTCTAATTATTGTTTGCACCTGTGGGTCGTTCCCTTGTTAGTATTTAAACCCTGTGTGTTCCTCAGTTCCTTGCTCAGTGTTTGTAAGTTAGCGCCCAGCCCCAGCCCAAGCCTTGTTTTATACAGATATTTCTCTTGTTGGATTTTCCAGAGGTTCTCTGGTTTAGTTCTTGTGTATTATTTGAGTAGTCTTTTGAGGTTTGTTTTTCCCTGCTGTTTTTTACCACTTTGTGGAGTTTCTTTTGTATTTTGGAGGATTTCCATTTTGTGCCTCTTGGATTTATTTTTGGACATTGTGGATTTAGTTTCTTTGCCTGAAGATTTTGTTCTTTAATTAAACCACCATCTCTAGTACTGCTGTGTCTGCCTCATCTTCTGGGTTCTGACGATTATTAGTGACTGTTTCTCGCACCGGGTCCTGACAGTATGGAGACCAACAGCCTTCTGTAGTATGGTGACCAACAGCCTTCTGTCGTATGGTGACCAACAGCCTTCTGTCGTATGGTGACCAACAGCCTTCTGTAGTATGGTGACCAACAGCCTTCTGTCGTATGGTGACCAACAGCCTTCTGTAGTATGGTGACCAACAGCCTTCTGTAGTATGGTGACCAACAGCCTTCTGTCATATGGTGACCAACAGCCTTCTGTCGTATGGAGACCAACAGCCTTCTATAGTATGGAGACCAACAGCCTTCTGTAGTATGGTGACCAACAGCCTTCTGTAGTATGGTGACCAACAGCCTTCTGTCGTATGGTGACCAACAGCCTTCTGTCGTATGGAGACCAACAGCCTTCTGTAGTATGGAGACCAACAGCCTTCTGTAGTATGGAGACCAACAGCCTTCTGTAGTATGGTGACCAACAGCCTTCTGTCGTATGGAGACCAACAGCCTTCTGTAGTATGGTGACCAACAGCCTTCTGTAGTATGGTGACCAACAGCCTTCTGTCGTATGGAGACCAACAGCCTTCTGTCGTATGGAGACCAACAGCCTTCTGTAGTATGGTGACCAACAGCCTTCTGTCGTATGGTGACCAACAGCCTTCTGTAGTATGGAGACCATATATATATATATATATAATAATACTACAGGTTAGTATATATATAATAATACTACAGGTTAGTATATATATAATAATAATACAGGTTAGTATATATATATATAATACTACAGGTTAGTATATATATATATAATACTACAGGTTAGTATATATATATAATACTACAGGTTAGTATATATATATAATACTACAGGTTAGTATATATATAATAATAATACAGGTTAGTATATATATATAATACTACAGGTTAGTATATATATAATAATAATACAGGTTAGTATATATATAATAATACTACAGGTTAGTATATATATAATAATACTACAGGTTAGTATATATATAATAATAATACAGGTTAGTATATATATAATAATACTACAGGTTAGTATATATATAATAATAATACTACAGGTTAGTATATATATAATAATAATAATACAGGTTAGTATATATATAATAATAATACTACAGGTTAGTATATATATAATAATAATAATACAGGTTAATATATATATAATAATACTACAGGTTAGTATATATATAATAATAATAATACAGGTTAGTATATATATAATAATACTACAGGTTAGTATATATATAATAATAATACTACAGGTTAGTATATATAATAATAATACTACAGGTTAGTATATATAATAATACTACAGGTTAGTATATATATATAATAATACTACAGGTTAGTATATATATATAATAATACTACAGGTTCAGACATGTTTCATGACATCAGTTCAGACCACCATATATTTTCAGTTCATAAAGATATTTTTTACATTCATATACAGAGAAAATAAATCATTTTTGGACACAACGATTGTAAACAGTGCAGTGATCTTTTATTTCCACTCTAGATTTTGTCCTTTTTATTGGCAGACATTTTGGAATAATTTCAGCAAAAAACATTATTTGAAAGGAAGCTATTCTACTCCTTACGTTCTTTGCAGAAATAAAGCAGATAGATAACATCTAGGAGCCTTCTGTCGTATGGTGACCAACAGCCTTCTGTCGTATGGTGACCAACAGCCTTCTGTAGTATGGTGACCAACAGCCTTCTGTAGTATGGAGACCAACAGCCTTCTGTCGTATGATGACCAACAGCCTTCTGTAGTATGGTGACCAACAGCCTTCTGTCGTATGGTGACCAACAGCCTTCTGTCGTATGGTGACCAACAGCCTTCTGTCGTATGGTGACCAACAGCCTTCTGTAGTATGGTGACCAACAGCCTTCTGTAGTATGGAGACCAACAGCCTTCTGTCGTATGGAGACCAACAGCCTTCTGTAGTATGGTGACCAACAGCCTTCTGTAGTATGGTGACCAACAGCCTTCTGTCGTATGGAGACCAACAGCCTTCTGTAGTATGGTGACCAACAGCCTTCTGTAGTATGGAGACCAACAGCCTTCTGTCGTATGGAGACCAACAGCCTTCTGTAGTATGGAGACCAACAGCCTTCTGTAGTATGTGTCAGGTTTTGGCCAAGACTGTTCGGGTTTTGGTCACTAGATGTCCCCATTGCACCTTTTTTGTACCTTTTGTTTTTTCTTGCTCTAATTATTGTTTGCACCTGTGGGTCGTTCCCTTGTTAGTATTTAAACCCTGTGTGTTCCTCAGTTCCTTGCTCAGTGTTTGTAAGTTAGCACCCAGCCCCAGCCCAAGCCTTGTTTTATACAGATATTTCTCTTGTTGGATTTTCCAGAGGTTCTCTGGTTTAGTTCTTGTGTATTATTTGAGTAGTCTTTTGAGGTTTGTTTTTCCCTGCTGTTTTTTACCACTTTGTGGAGTTTCTTTTGTATTTTGGAGGATTTCCATTTTGTGCCTCTTGGATTTATTTTTGGACATTGTGGATTTAGTTTCTTTGCCTGAAGATTTTGTTCTTTAATTAAACCACCATCTCTAGTACTGCTGTGTCTGCCTCATCTTCTGGGTTCTGACGATTATTAGTGACTGTTTCTCGCACCGGGTCCTGACAGTATGGAGACCAACAGCCTTCTGTAGTATGGTGACCAACAGCCTTCTGTCGTATGGTGACCAACAGCCTTCTGTCGTATGGTGACCAACAGCCTTCTGTAGTATGGTGACCAACAGCCTTCTGTCGTATGGTGACCAACAGCCTTCTGTAGTATGGTGACCAACAGCCTTCTGTAGTATGGTGACCAACAGCCTTCTGTCATATGGTGACCAACAGCCTTCTGTCGTATGGAGACCAACAGCCTTCTGTAGTATGGAGACCAACAGCCTTCTGTAGTATGGTGACCAACAGCCTTCTGTAGTATGGTGACCAACAGCCTTCTGTCGTATGGTGACCAACAGCCTTCTGTCGTATGGAGACCAACAGCCTTCTGTAGTATGGAGACCAACAGCCTTCTGTAGTATGGAGACCAACAGCCTTCTGTAGTATGGTGACCAACAGCCTTCTGTCGTATGGAGACCAACAGCCTTCTGTAGTATGGAGACCAACAGCCTTCTGTAGTATGGTGACCAACAGCCTTCTGTAGTATGGTGACCAACAGCCTTCTGTCGTATGGTGACCAACAGCCTTCTGTAGTATGGTGACCAACAGCCTTCTGTCGTATGGTGACCAACAGCCTTCTGTCGTATGGAGACCAACAGCCTTCTGTAGTATGGAGACCAACAGCCTTCTGTAGTATGGTGACCAACAGCCTTCTGTAGTATGGTGACCAACAGCCTTCTGTCGTATGGTGACCAACAGCCTTCTGTCGTATGGAGACCAACAGCCTTCTGTAGTATGGAGACCAACAGCCTTCTGTAGTATGGAGACCAACAGCCTTCTGTAGTATGGAGACCAACAGCCTTCTGTCGTATGGAGACCAACAGCCTTCTGTAGTATGGAGACCAACAGCCTTCTGTCGTATGGAGACCAACAGCCTTCTGTAGTATGGTGACCAACAGCCTTCTGTCGTATGGTGACCAACAGCCTTCTGTCGTATGGTGACCAACAGCCTTCTGTCGTATGGTGACCAACAGCCTTCTGTCGTATGGTGACCAACAGCCTTCTGTAGTATGGTGACCAACAGCCTTCTGTAGTATGGTGACCAACAGCCTTCTGTCGTATGGAGACCAACAGCCTTCTGTCGTATGGAGACCAACAGCCTTCTGTCGTATGGTGACCAACAGCCTTCTGTAGTATGGAGACCAACAGCCTTCTGTCGTATGGTGACCAACAGCCTTCTGTCGTATGGAGACCAACAGCCTTCTGTCGTATGGTGACCAACAGCCTTCTGTAGTATGGTGACCAACAGCCTTCTGTAGTATGGTGACCAACAGCCTTCTGTCGTATGGAGACCAACAGCCTTCTGTCGTATGGTGACCAACAGCCTTGTGTAGTATGGAGACCAACAGCCTTCTGTCGTATGGTGACCAACAGGCACTTTGGAATGGGAATCTATAAATGTAGAATTAAAGAAAATACATTTGGACAACTTGGTCTCTTCAATAAAAAGAAAAAAAAAGAAAAAAAAGAAAGAGCCTTTATAAGCTTGACATTATAAAATATAATGTTAAAACCATATTTCTAGCCAATCCATCTATTTGAGAGTAGAAGAGAGAGAGGAAGGATGTTTTATATTTATATAATATAGGATGACCTCTACAGATCAGGACTCCAGTTCCTGATGAAATGTCATCATAAAGGACAATACACAACATAACGGATGTCGGCTGTGCCCAGCGGATCACCTGCTGGGTGTCGATAAAAGCTGGTGATTCAACATGGAGAACCGTCTGAAAATTACCAGAAAATTAACACAGCCTTCCCCCGCTGCTTTCAACCATTTGTCGGCGCGGTCTGTTTTGTCCTTATTAACACCGCGTATTAAAATCATCATAACACCATCATAACATCATCATAACACCACATCATAACATCATAACACCATATCATAACACCATATCATAACATCATAACACCACATCATAACACCACATCATAACACCACATCATAACATCATAACACGACATCATAACATCATAACACCATATCATATCATAACACCACATCATAACACCACATCATAACACCACATCATAACACCATATCATATCATAACACCACATCATAACACCACATCATAACACCACATCATAACACCACATCATAACACCACATCATAACACCATAACACCACACCATAACACCACATCATAACACCACATCATAACACCACATCATAACACCACATCATAACACCACATCATAACACCACATCATAACACCACACCATAACACCACATCATAACACCATATCATAACACCACATCATAACACCACATCATAACACCACATCATAACACCATAACACCACATCATAACACCATATCATAACACCACATCATAACACCACATCATAACACCACATCATAACACCACATCATAACATCATAACACCACATCATCACATCATAACACCACATCATAACACCACACCATAACACCACATCATAACACCACATCATAACACCATAACACCACATCATAACACCACATCATAACACCACATCATAACACCACATCATAACACCACATCATAACACCACATCATAACACCACATCATAACACCACATCATAACACCACAGCATAACATCACATCATAACATCACATCATAACACCACATCATAACACCACACCATAACACCACATCATAACACCACATCATAACACTATATCATAACACCACATCATAACACCATAACACCACATCATAACACCATAACACCACATCATAACACCACATCATAACACTATATCATAACACCACATCATAACACCATAACACCACATCATAACACCACATCATAACACCACATCATAACACCATAACACCACATCATAACACCACATCATAACACCACATCATAACACCATATCATAACACCACATCATAACACCACATCATAACACCACATCATAACACCACATCATAACACCACATCATAACACCATATCATAACACCACATCATAACATCATAACACCACATCATAACACCACATCATAACACCACATCATAACACCACATCATAACACCATAACACCACATCATAACACCACATCATAACATCATAACATCATAACACCACATCATAACACATCATAACACATCATAACACCACATCATAACACCATAACACCACATCATAACACCACATCATAACACCATAACACCACATCATAACACCACATCATAACACCACATCATAACACCATAACACCATATCATAACACCACATCATAACACCACATCATAACACCATAACACCACATCATAACACCACATCATAACACCACATCATAACACCACATCATAACACCACATCATAACACCACATCATAACACCACATCATAACACCATAACACCACATCATAACACCACATCATAACACCACATCATAACACCACATCATAACACCACATCATAACACCACATCATAACACCACATCATAACACCACATCATAACACCACATCATAACACCACATCATAACACCACATCATAACACCACATCATAACACCATAACACCACATCATAACACCACATCATAACACCACATCATAACACCATAACACCACATCATAACACCACATCATAACACCACATCATAACACCACATCATAACACCACATCATAACACCACATCATAACACCACATCATAACACCACATCATAACACCACATCATAACACCACATCATAACACCATATCATAACACCACATCATAACACCACACCATAACACCACATCATAACACCACATCATAACACCACATCATAACACCACATCATAACACCACATCATAACACCACATCATAACACCATAACACCACATCATAACACCACATCATAACACCACATCATAACACCACAACATAACACCACATCATAACACCACATCATAACACCATAACACCACACCATAACACCACATCATAACACCACATCATAACACCACATCATAACACCATATCACACCACATCATAACACCACATCATAACACCATAACACCACATCATAACACCACATCATAACACCACATCATAACACCAATATCATAACACCACATCATAACACCACAATCACCTAACACCACATCATAACACCATAACACCACATCATAACATCATAACACCACATCATAACACCTCATATCATAACACCACATCATAACACCACATCATAACACCATAACACCACATCATAACACCACATCATAACACCACATCATAACACCACATCATAACACCACATCATAACACCACATCATAACACCATAACACCACATCATAACACCACATCATAACACCACATCATAACACCACATCATAACACCACATCATAACACCACATCATAACACCATAACACCACATCATAACACCACATCATAACACCACATCATAACACCATAACACCACATCATAACACCACATCATAACATCACATCATAACACCACATCATAACACCACATCATAACACCACATCATAACACCACATCATAACACCATAACACCACATCATAACACCACATCATATACACCACATCATAACACCACATCATAACACCACATCATAACACCAATCATAACACCACATCATAACACCACATCATAACACCACATCATAACACCACATCATAACACCACATCATAACACCACATCATAACACCACATCATAACACCACATCATAACACACATAACACCACATCATAACACCACATCATAACACCACATCATAACACCACATCATAACACCAACACCATAACACCACATCATAACACCACATCATAACATCATAACACCACATCATAACACCACATCATAACACCACATCATAACACCATAACACCACATCATAACACCACATCATAACACCACATCATAACACCATAACACCACATCATAACACCACATCATAACACCATATCATAACACCACATCATAACACCACATCATAACACCACATCATAACACCACATCATAACACCACATCATAACACCACATCATAACACCACATCATAACACCACATCATAACACCACATCATAACACCATAACACCACATCATAACACCACATCATAACACCACATCATAACACCACATCATAACACCACACCATAACACCACACCATAACACCACATCATAACACCACATCATAACATCACATCATAACACCATAACACCACATCATAACACCACACCATAACACCACATCATAACACCACATCATAACACCACATCATAACACCACATCATAACACCACATCATAACACCACACCATAACACCACATCATAACACTATATCATAACACTGCTCAAATTGTAAAAATAAAAAACAAATGAGCAAAAACAGTTATTACATACTACACTGAGTATATCAAACATTAAGGACACCTTCCTAATATTGAGTTGCACCTCTTTCTGCCCTCAGAACAGCCTCAGTTCGTCGGGGCATGGACTCTACAAGGTGTCGAAAGCGTTCAACAGGGATGCTGGCCCAATGCTTCCCACAGTTGTGTCAAGATGGCTGGATGTCCTTCGGGTGGTTGACCTTTCTTGATATACACACGGGAAACTGTTGAGCGTGAAAAACCCAGCAGCGTTGCAGTTCTTGACACACTCAAACCGGTGCGCCTGGCGCCTACTATCATACCCCCATTCAAAAGGCATTTAAATATTTTGTCCTTCCCATTTCACCCTCTGGATGCCACACATACACATTCCATGTCTCAAGGCTTAAAAATCCTTCTTTAACCCGTCTCCTCCCCCTCATCTACACTGATTGAAGTGGATTTAACAAGTGACATCAATAAGGGATCAAAGCTTTCATTGGATTCACCTGGTCATGGAAAGAGCAGGTGTTTTTAATGTTTTGTCCACATTGATCCATGAGCTGTTTTTATTGTGTTGACATACTGTGTACTGATGGCTGATATAGAAAAGGACCACATTTCACCACCTTATTTATCAAAGACATAAAACATCTACGTTCAAATAGTTACTGAAGCGTTTTACAGACAAGTCTGAGATCTGGTTGGTCTCTCTCTGGAGCCTGGTCATATCAGAGATAAAGAGATCTGGTTGGTCTCTCTCTGGAGCCTGGTCATATCAGAGATAAAGAGATCTGGTTGGTCTCTCTCTGGAGCCTGGTCATATCAGAGATAAAGAGATCTGGTTGGTCTCTCTCTGGAGCCTGGTCATATCAGAGATCTGGTTGGTCTCTCTCTGGAGCCTGGTCATATCAGAGATCTGGTTGGTCTCTCTCTGGAGCCTGGTCATAGATAGAAATATCCAGAGCCATGCATTTACACCGCAGAGAGTTAGAGCCATGCATTTACATTGTAGAGAGTTAGAGCCATGCATTTACACCGCAGAGAGTTAGAGCCATGCATTTACATTGTAGAGAGTTAGAGCCATGCATTTACATCGTAGAGAGTTAGAGCCATGTATTTACACCGCAGAGAGTTAGAGCCATGCATTTACATTGTAGGGAGTTAGAGCCATGCATTTACATTGTAGAGAGTTAGAGCCATGCATTTACACCGCAGAGAGTTAGAGCCATGCATTTACATTGTAGAGAGTTAGAGCCATGCATTTACATTGTAGAGAGTTAGAGCCATGCATTTACATTGTAGAGAGTTAGAGCCATGCATTTACATCGTAGAGAGTTAGAGCCATGCATTTACACCGCAGAGAGTTAGAGCCATGCATTTACATTGTAGAGAGTTAGAGCCATGCATTTACATTGTAGAGAGTTAGAGCCATGCATTTACACCGCAGAGAGTTAGAGCCATGCATTTACATTGTAGAGAGTTAGAGCCATGCATTTACATTGTAGAGAGTTAGAGCCATGCATTTACATCGTAGAGAGTTAGAGCCATGCATTTACACCGCAGAGAGTTAGAGCCATGCATTTACATTGTAGAGAGTTAGAGCCATGCATTTACATTGTAGAGAGTTAGAGTTAGAGCCATGCATTTACACCGCAGAGAGTTAGAGCCATGCATTTACATTGTAGAGAGTTAGAGCCATGCATTTACATTGTAGAGTTAGAGCCATGCATTTACACCGTAGAGCAATCAAGGTTTCAAAATTATAACATTCTATAACAGCCATGTTAGAATCCCATTAACATGACACTACAACATTCTATAACAGCCATGTTAGAGCCTCATTAACATGACACTACAACATTCTATAACAGCCATGTTAGAACCCCATTAACATTACACCACAACATTCTATAACAGCCATGTTAGAGCCTCATTAACATGACACTACAACATTCTATAACAGCCATGTTAGAACCCCATTAACATGACACTACACCATTCTATAACAGCCAGGTTAGAACCCCATTAACATGACACTACAACATTCTATAACAGCCATGTTCGAGCCCCATTAACATTACACTACAATATTCTATAACAGTCATGTTAGAACCCCATTAACATGACACTACAACATTCTATAACAGCCAGGTTAGAACCCCATTAACATGACACTACAACATTCTATAACAGCCATGTTAGAACCCCATTAACATGACACTACAACATTCTATAGCAGTCATGTTAGAACCCCATTAACATGACACTACAACACTCTATAACAGCCATGTTAGAACCCCATTAACATGACACTATAACATTCTATAACAGCCATGTTAGAACCCCATTAACATGACACTACAACATTCTATAACAGCCATGTTAGAACCCCATTAACATGACACTACAACATTCTATAACAGCCATGTTAGAACCTTATTAACATGACACTACAACATTCTATAACAGCCATGTTAGAGCCTCATTACCATGACACTACAACATTATATAACAGCCAGGTTAGAACCCCATTAACATGACACTACAACATTCTATAACAGCCATGTTAGAACGCCATTAACATGACACTACAACATTCTATAACAGCCAGGTTAGAACCCCATTAACATGACACTACAACATTCTATAACAGCCATGTTAGAACCTCATTAACATGACACTACAACATTCTATAACAGCCAGGTTAGAACCCCATTAACATGACACTACAACATTCTATAACAGCCATGTTAGAACCCCATTAACATGACACTACAACATTCTATAACAGCCAGGTTAGAACCCCATTAACATGACACTACAACATTCTATAACAGCCATGTTAGAACCCCATTAACACGACACTACAACATTCTATAACAGCCATGTTAGAACCCCATTAACACGACACTACAACATTCTATAACAGCCATGTTAGAGGTCATTAACATGACACTACAACATTCTATAACAGCCATGTTAGAACCCCATTAACATGGCACTACAACATTCTATAACAGCCATGTTAGAGCTTCATTAACATGACACTACAACATTCTATAACAGCCATGTTAGAACCCCATTAACATGACACTACAACATTCTACAACAGCCAGGTTAGAACCCCATTAACATGACACTACAACATTCTATAACAGCCATGTTAGAGCCCCATTAACATGACACTACAACATTCTATAACAGCCATGTTAGAACCCCATTAACATGACACTACAACATTCTATAACAGCCATGTTAGAACCCCATTAACATGACACAACAACATTCTATAACAGTCATGTTAGAACCCCATTAACATGACACTACAACATTCTATAACAGCCATGTTCGAGCCCCATTAACATTACACTACAATATTATATAACAGTCATGTTAGAACCCCATTAACATGACACTACAACATTCTATAACAGCCAGGTTAGAACCCCATTAACATGACACTACAACATTCTATAACAGCCATGTTAAAAAACCATTAACATGACACTACAACATTCTATAACAGCCAGGTTAGAACCCAATTAACATGACACTACAACATTCTATAACAGCCATATTAGAACCCCATTAACATGACACTACAACATTCTATAACAGCCATGTTAGAACCCGATTAACATGACACTACAACATTCTATAACAGCCATGTTAGAACCCCATTAACATGACACTACAACATACTATAACAGACATGTTAGAACCCCATTAACATGACACTACAACATTCTATAACAGCCATGTTAGAACCCCATTAACATGACACTACAACATTCTATAACAGCCATGTTAGACCGCCATTAACATGACACTACAACATTCTATAACAGCCAGGTTAGAACCCCATTAACATGACACTACAACATTCTATAACAGCCATGTTAGAACCCCATTAACATGACACTACAACATTCTATAGCAGTCATGTTAGAACCCCATTAACATGACACTACAACACTCTATAACAGCCATGTTAGAACCCCATTAACATGACACTACAACATACTATAACAGACATGTTAGAACCCCATTAACATGACACTACAACATTCTATAACAGCCATGTTAGAACCCCATTAACATGACACTACAACATTCTATAACAGCCATGTTAGACCGCCATTAACATGACACTACAACATTCTATAACAGCCAGGTTAGAACCCCATTAACATGACACTACAACATTCTATAACAGCCATGTTAGAACCCCATTAACATGACACTACAACATTCTATAGCAGTCATGTTAGAACCCCATTAACATGACACTACAACACTCTATAACAGCCATGTTAGAACCCCATTAACATGACACTATAACATTCTATAACAGCCATGTTAGAACCCCATTAACATGACACTACAACATTCTATAACAGCCATGTTAGAACCCCATTAACATGACACTACAACATTCTATAACAGCCAGGTTAGAACCCCATTAACATGACACTACAACATTCTATAACAGCCATGTTAGAACCCCATTAACACGACACTACAACATTCTATAACAGCCATGTTAGAACCCCATTAACACGACACTACAACATTCTATAACAGCCATGTTAGAGGTCATTAACATGACACTACAACATTCTATAATAGCCATGTTAGAACCCCATTAACATGACACTACAACATTCTATAGCAGTCATGTTAGAACCCCATTAACATGACACTACAACACTCTATAACAGCCATGTTAGAACCCCATTAACATGACACTATAACATTCTATAACAGCCATGTTAGAACCCCATTAACATGACACTACAACATTCTATAACAGCCATGTTAGAACCCCATTAACATGACACTACAACATTCTATAACAGCCATGTTAGAACCTTATTAACATGACACTACAACATTCTATAACAGCCATGTTAGAGCCTCATTACCATGACACTACAACATTATATAACAGCCAGGTTAGAACCCCATTAACATGACACTACAACATTCTATAACAGCCATGTTAGAACGCCATTAACATGACACTACAACATTCTATAACAGCCAGGTTAGAACCCCATTAACATGACACTACAACATTCTATAACAGCCATGTTAGAACCTCATTAACATGACACTACAACATTCTATAACAGCCAGGTTAGAACCCCATTAACATGACACTACAACATTCTATAACAGCCATGTTAGAACCCCATTAACATGACACTACAACATTCTATAACAGCCAGGTTAGAACCCCATTAACATGACACTACAACATTCTATAACAGCCATGTTAGAACCCCATTAACACGACACTACAACATTCTATAACAGCCATGTTAGAACCCCATTAACACGACACTACAACATTCTATAACAGCCATGTTAGAGGTCATTAACATGACACTACAACATTCTATAACAGCCATGTTAGAACCCCATTAACATGGCACTACAACATTCTATAACAGCCATGTTAGAGCTTCATTAACATGACACTACAACATTCTATAACAGCCATGTTAGAACCCCATTAACATGACACTACAACATTCTACAACAGCCAGGTTAGAACCCCATTAACATGACACTACAACATTCTATAACAGCCATGTTAGAGCCCCATTAACATGACACTACAACATTCTATAACAGCCATGTTAGAACCCCATTAACATGACACTACAACATTCTATAACAGCCATGTTAGAACCCCATTAACATGACACAACAACATTCTATAACAGTCATGTTAGAACCCCATTAACATGACACTACAACATTCTATAACAGCCATGTTCGAGCCCCATTAACATTACACTACAATATTATATAACAGTCATGTTAGAACCCCATTAACATGACACTACAACATTCTATAACAGCCAGGTTAGAACCCCATTAACATGACACTACAACATTCTATAACAGCCATGTTAAAAAACCATTAACATGACACTACAACATTCTATAACAGCCAGGTTAGAACCCAATTAACATGACACTACAACATTCTATAACAGCCATATTAGAACCCCATTAACATGACACTACAACATTCTATAACAGCCATGTTAGAACCCGATTAACATGACACTACAACATTCTATAACAGCCATGTTAGAACCCCATTAACATGACACTACAACATACTATAACAGACATGTTAGAACCCCATTAACATGACACTACAACATTCTATAACAGCCATGTTAGAACCCCATTAACATGACACTACAACATTCTATAACAGCCATGTTAGACCGCCATTAACATGACACTACAACATTCTATAACAGCCAGGTTAGAACCCCATTAACATGACACTACAACATTCTATAACAGCCATGTTAGAACCCCATTAACATGACACTACAACATTCTATAGCAGTCATGTTAGAACCCCATTAACATGACACTACAACACTCTATAACAGCCATGTTAGAACCCCATTAACATGACACTACAACATACTATAACAGACATGTTAGAACCCCATTAACATGACACTACAACATTCTATAACAGCCATGTTAGAACCCCATTAACATGACACTACAACATTCTATAACAGCCATGTTAGACCGCCATTAACATGACACTACAACATTCTATAACAGCCAGGTTAGAACCCCATTAACATGACACTACAACATTCTATAACAGCCATGTTAGAACCCCATTAACATGACACTACAACATTCTATAGCAGTCATGTTAGAACCCCATTAACATGACACTACAACACTCTATAACAGCCATGTTAGAACCCCATTAACATGACACTATAACATTCTATAACAGCCATGTTAGAACCCCATTAACATGACACTACAACATTCTATAACAGCCATGTTAGAACCCCATTAACATGACACTACAACATTCTATAACAGCCAGGTTAGAACCCCATTAACATGACACTACAACATTCTATAACAGCCATGTTAGAACCCCATTAACACGACACTACAACATTCTATAACAGCCATGTTAGAACCCCATTAACACGACACTACAACATTCTATAACAGCCATGTTAGAGGTCATTAACTTGACACTACAACATTCTATAATAGCCATGTTAGAACCCCATTAACATGACACTACAACATTCTATAACAGCCATGTTAGAACCCCATTAACATGACACTACAACATTCTATAACATCCATGTTAGAGCCTCATTAACATGACACTACAACATTCTATAACAGCCATGTTAGAACCCCATTAACATGACACTACAACATTCTATAACAGCCATGTTAGAGCCTCATTAACATGACACTACAACATTCTATAACAGACATGTTAGAACCCCATTAACATGACACTACAACATTCTATAACAGCCATGTTAGAGCCTCATTAACATGACACTACAACATTCTATAACAGCCATGTTAGAGCCTCATTAACATGACACTACAACATTCTATAACAGCCATGTTAGAACCCCATTAACATGACACTACAACATTCTATAACAGTCATGTTAGAACCCCATTAACATGACACTACAACATTCTATAACAGCCATGTTAGAGCTTCATTAACATGACACTACAACATTCTACAACAGCCAGGTTAGAACCCCATTAACATGACACTACAACATTCTATAACAGCCATGTTAGAGCCCCATTAACATGACACTACAACATTCTATAACAGCCATGTTAGAACCCCATTAACATGACACTACAACATTCTATAACAGCCATGTTAGAACCCCATTAACATGACACTACAACATTCTATAACAGCCATGTTAGAACCCCATTAACATGACACAACAACATTCTATAACAGTCATGTTAGAACCCCATTAACATGACACTACAACATTCTATAACAGCCATGTTCGAGCCCCATTAACATTACACTACAACATTATATAACAGCCATGTTAGAACCCCATTAACATGACACTACAACATTCTATAACAGCCATGTTAAAAAACCATTAACATGACACTACAACATTCTATAACAGTCATGTTAGAACCCCATTAACATGACACTACAACATTCTATAACAGCCAGGTTAGAACCCCATTAACATGACACTACAACATTCTATAACAGCCATGTTAAAAAACCATTAACATGACACTACAACATTCTATAACAGCCAGGTTAGAACCCAATTAACATGACACTACAACATTCTATAACAGCCATATTAGAACCCCATTAACATGACACTACAACATTCTATAACAGCCATGTTAGAACCCGATTAACATGACACTACAACATTCTATAACAGCCATGTTAGAACCCCATTAACATGACACTACAACATACTATAACAGACATGTTAGAACCCCATTAACATGACACTACAACATTCTATAACAGCCATGTTAGAACCCCATTAACATGACACTACAACATTCTATAACAGCCATGTTAGACCGCCATTAACATGACACTACAACATTCTATAACAGCCATGTTAGAACCCGATTAACATGACACTACAACATTCTATAACAGCCATGTTAGAACCCCATTAACATGACACTACAACATACTATAACAGACATGTTAGAACCCCATTAACATGACACTACAACATTCTATAACAGCCATGTTAGAACCCCATTAACATGACACTACAACATTCTATAACAGCCATGTTAGACCGCCATTAACATGACACTACAACATTCTATAACAGCCAGGTTAGAACCCCATTAACATGACACTACAACATTCTATAACAGCCATGTTAGAACCCCATTAACATGACACTACAACATTCTATAGCAGTCATGTTAGAACCCCATTAACATGACACTACAACACTCTATAACAGCCATGTTAGAACCCCATTAACATGACACTACAACATTCTATAACAGCCATGTTAGAACCTTATTAACATGACACTACAACATTCTATAACAGCCATGTTAGAGCCTCATTACCATGACACTACAACATTTTATAACAGCCAGGTTAGAACCCCATTAACATGACACTACAACATTCTATAACAGCCATGTTAGAACCCCATTAACATGAGACTACAACATTCTATAACAGCCATGTTAGAGCCCCATTAACATGACACTACAACATTCTTTAACAGCCATGTTAGAGCCTCATTAACATGACACTACAACATTCTATAACAGCCATGTTAGAACCCCATTAACATGACACTACAACATTCTATAACAGCCAGGTTAGAACCCCATTAACATGACACTACAACATTCTATAACAGCCATGTTAGAACCCCATTAACACGACACTACAACATTCTATAACAGCCATGTTAGAACCCCATTAACACGACACTACAACATTCTATAACAGCCATGTTAGAGGTCATTAACATGACACTACAACATTCTATAACAGCCATGTTAGAACCCCATTCACATGACATTACAACATTATATAACAGCCAGGTTAGAACCCCATTAACATGACACTACAACATTCTATAACAGCCAGGTTAGAGCTCCATTAACATGACATTACAACATTATATAACAGCCAGGTTAGAACCCCATTAACATGACACTACAACATTCTATAACAGCCAGGTTAGAACCCCATTAACATGACACTACAACATTCTATAACAGCCATGTTAGAACCTCATTAACATGACACTACAACATTCTATAACAGCCATGTTAGAACCTCATTAACATGACACTACAACATTCCATAACAGCCATGTTAGAACCCCATTAACATGACACTACAACATTCTATAACAGCCATGTTAGAGCCCCATTAACATGACACTACAACATTCTATAACAGCCATGTTAGAACCCAATTAACATGACACTAAAACATTCTATAGCAGCCATGTTAGAACCCCATTAAAATGACACTACAACATTCTATAACAGCCATGTTAGAACCCCATTAACATGACACTACAACATTCTATAACAGTCATGTTAGAACCCCATTAACATGACACTACAACATTCTATAGCAGCCATGTTAGAACCCCATTAACATGACACTACAACATTCTATAACAGCCATGTTAGAACCCCATTAACATGACACTACAACATTCTATAACAGCCAGGTTAGAACCCCATTAACATGACACTACAACATTCTATAACAGCCATGTTAGAACCCCATTAACATGACACTACAACATTATATAACAGCCAATGTTAGAGCCCCATTAACATGACACTACAACATTCTATAGCAGCCATGTTAGAACCCCATTAACATGACACAACATTCTATAACAGCCATGTTAGAACCCCATTAACATGATACTACAACATTCTATAACAGCCATGTTAGAACCCCATTAACATGATACTACAACATTCTATAACAGCCATGTTAGAACCCCATTAAATATATGGCTCTGGAGATATACTGTGTATATGGCTCTGTGTCAGGTCATGACCTCAGAGGAGACAACCTGTATGGCACTACATAATGTAGAATAACAGCGAAAGCCACAATATGGCATCACATTTGACAATTTTCCCCCCTAATATTGTAATTATGGTGAATATATTGTTCATGTCAAAGAATACATTAATCTCACATTATATGAGAGAGCCTGGCTAGTGGGAGGAGTTAGTTACTCTATGAGAGAGCCTGGCTAGTGGGAGGAGTTAGTTACTCTATGAGAGAGCCTGGCTAGTGGGAGGAGTTAGTTACTCTATGAGAGAGCCTGGCTAGTGGGAGGAGTTAGTTACTCTATGAGAGAGCCTGGCTAGTGGGAGGAGTTAGTTACTCTATGAGAGAGCCTGGCTAGTGGGAGGAGTTAGTTACTTTATGAGAGAGCCTGGCTAGTGGGAGGAGTTAGTTACTCTATGAGAGAGCCTGGCTAGTGGGAGGAGTTAGTTACTCTATGAGAGAGCCTGGCTAGTGGGAGGAGTTAGTTACTCTATGAGAGAGCCTGGCTAGTGGGAGGAGTTAGTTACTCTATGAGAGAGCCTGGCTAGTGGGAGGAGTTAGTTACTCTATGAGAGAGCCTGGCTAGTGGGAGGAGTTAGTTACTCTATGAGAGAGCCTGGCTAGTGGGAGGGGTTAGTTACTTTATGAGAGAGCCTGGCTAGTGGGAGGAGTTAGTTACTCTATGAGAGAGCCTGGCTAGTGGGAGGAGTTAGTTACTCTATGAGAGAGCCTGGCTAGTGGGAGGAGTTAGTTACTCTATGAGAGAGCCTGGCTAGTGGGAGGGGTTAGTTACTTTATGAGAGAGCCTGGCTAGTGGGAGGAGTTAGTTACTCTATGAGAGAGCCTGGCTAGTGGGAGGAGTTAGTTACTTTATGAGAGAGCCTGGCTAGTGGGAGGAGTTAGTTACTCTATGAGAGAGCCTGGCTAGTGGGAGGAGTTAGTTACTCTATGAGAGAGCCTGGCTAGTGGGAGGAGTTAGTTACTTTATGAGAGAGCCTGGCTAGTGGGAGGAGTTAGTTACTTTATGTTTGAACATATTATTTGTAAAAGAGCATCAACTCTTCTTCTTTTCTAAAGATAACTAAAGAACATGAATCTGAATTGTCTGGGAAGATAACTGGTTGGTGAGGGGTCTGAGCCAATTACACAATCCGGTGGGCCAGTCAGGTGTTCTGCTCAGCCAATCAGGTGTTCTGCTTAAGGGTGGGCGAGGTCTCAGCTAGGTGTCTCAGCCAATCAGGTCGGCAGGTTGAGTGTGGACGGTGTCTCGGCCAGGGGTTTGAGACAATCAGGTCGGCAGGTTGAGTGTGGACGGTGTATCGGCCAGGGGTTTGAGACAATCAGGTCGGCAGGTTGAGTGTGGACGGTGTCTCGGCCAGGGGGCCAGCCATGCGTATCTGTAAGGCCGAGGAGCTCTTGGAACTGAGCATGGAGAGCTGTGTTCCCCCGTTGACCCCGCTGCTGACCAGGGACGGGTGGCGCTGCTGGTGCTTCAGATCCACGGTAAAGTACCGGTTCACCCTCCAGCTACGCCACTTCCTCTTGATCTCAGACTGCACCTGGAATAACAGACAACAACAGAGTTACGATGTAACAGTCTAGTCCACTAGGTGGTTACTAAACAATAACAGAGTTATAATGTAACAATCTAGTCCACTAGGTGGTTACTAAACAATAACAGAGTTATAATGTAACAGTCTAGTCCACTAGGTGGTTACTAAACAATAACAGAGTTATAATGTAACAATCTAGTCCACTAGGTGGTTACTAAACAATAACAGAGTTATAATGTAACAGTCTAGTCCACTAGGTGGTTACTAAACCATAACAGAGTTATAATGTAACAGTCTAGTCCACTAGGTGGTTACTAAACAATAACAGAGTTATAATGTAACAGTCTAGTCCACTAGGTGGTTACTAAACAATAACAGAGTTATGAGGTAACAGTTTAGTCCACTAGGTGGTTACTAAACAATAACAGAGTTATAATGTAACAATCTAGTCCACTAGGTGGTTACTAAACAATAACAGAGTTACAATGTAACAGTCTAGTCCACTAGGTGGTTACTAAACAATAACAGAGTTACAATGTAACAGTCTAGTCCACTAGGTGGTTACTGAACAAAAACAGAGTTACGATGTAACAGTCTAGTCCACTAGGTGGTTACTAAACAATAACAGAGTTATAATGTAACAATCTAGTCCACTAGGTGGTTACTAAACAATAACAGAGTTATAATGTAACAGTCTAGTCCACTAGGTGGTTACTAAACAATAACAGAGTTATAATGTAACAGTCTAGTCCACTAGGTGGTTACTAAACAATAACAGAGTTATAATGTAACAGTCTAGTCCACTAGGTGGTTACTAAACAATAACAGAGTTATGAGGTAACAGTCTAGTCCACTAGGTGGTTACTAAACAATAACAGAGTTATAATGTAACAATCTAGTCCACTAGGTGGTTACTAAACAATAACAGAGTTACAATGTAACAGTCTAGTCCACTAGGTGGTTACTAAACAATAACAGAGTTACAATGTAACAGTCTAGTCCACTAGGTGGTTACTAAACAATAACAGAGTTACGATGTAACAGTCTAGTCCACTAGGTGGTTACTAAACAATAACAGAGTTATGAGGTAACAGTCTAGTCCACTAGGTGGTTACTAAACAATAACAGAGTTACAATGTAACAGTCTAGTCCACTAGGTGGTTACTAAACAATAACAGAGTTATAATGTAACAGTCTAGTCCACTAGCTGGTTACTAAACAATAACAGAGTTACGATGTAACAGTCTAGTCCACTAGGTGGTTACTAAACAATAACAGAGTTACGATGTAACAGTCTAGTCCACTAGGTGGTTACTAAACAATAACAGAGTTACGATGTAACAGTCTAGTCCACTAGGTGGTTACTAAACAATAACAGAGTTATGAGGTAACAGTCTAGTCCACTAGGTGGTTACTAAACAATAACAGAGTTACAATGTAACAGTCTAGTCCACTAGGTGGTTACTAAACAATAACAGAGTGACGATGTAACAGTCTAGTCCACTAGGTGGTTACTAAACAATAACAGAGTTATAATGTAACAGTCTAGTCCACTAGGTGGTTACTAAACAATAACAGAGTTATGAGGTAACAGTCTAGTCCACTAGCTGGTTACTAAACAATAACAGAGTTACGATGTAAAAGTCTAGTCCACTAGGTGGTTACTAAACAATAACAGAGTTATAATGTAACAGTCTAGTCCACTAGGTGGTTACTAAACAATAACAGAGTTATAATGTAACAGTCTAGTCCACTAGCTGGTTACTAAACAATAACAGAGTTACGATGTAACAGTCTAGTCCACTAGGTGGTTACTAAACAATAACAGAGTTACGATGTAACAGTCTAGTCCACTAGGTGGTTACTAAACAATAACAGAGTTACGATGTAACAGTCTAGTCCACTAGGTGGTTACTAAACAATAACAGAGTTATGAGGTAACAGTCTAGTCCACTAGGTGGTTACTAAACAATAACAGAGTTATGAGGTAACAGTCTAGTCCACTAGGTGGTTACTAAACAATAACAGAGTTATAATGTAACAGTCTAGTCCACTAGGTGGTTACTAAACAATAACAGAGTTATAATGTAACAGTCTAGTCCACTAGGTGGTTACTAAACAATAACAGAGTTACAATGTAACAGTCTAGTCCACTAGGTGGTTACTAAACAATAACAGAGTTATAATATAACAGTCTAGTCCACTAGGTGGTTACTAAACAATAACAGAGTTATAATGTACCAGTCTAGTCCACTAGCTGGTTACTAAACAATAACAGAGTTACGATGTAACAGTCTAGTCCACTAGGTGGTTACTAAACAATAACAGAGTTATGAGGTAACAGTCTAGTCCACTAGGTGGTTACTAAACAATAACAGAGTTATAATGTAACAGTCTAGTCCACTAGGTGGTTAGTAAACAATAACAGAGTTATAATGTAACAGTCTAGTCCACTAGGTGGTTACTAAACAATAACAGAGTTACAATGTAACAGTCTAGTCCACTAGGTGGTTACTAAACAATAACAGAGTTATAATATAACAGTCTAGTCCACTAGGTGGTTACTAAACAATAACAGAGTTATAATGTACCAGTCTAGTCCACTAGGTGGTTACTAAACAATAACAGAGTTACGATGTAACAGTCTAGTCCACTAGGTGGTTACTAAACAATAACAGAGTTATGAGGTAACAGTCTAGTCCACTAGGTGGTTACTAAACAATAACAGAGTTATAATGTAACAGTCTAGTCCACTAGGTGGTTACTAAACAATAACAGAGTTATAATGTACCAGTCTAGTCCACTAGGTGGTTACTAAACAATAACAGAGTTATAATGTACCAGTCTAGTCCACTAGGTGGTTACTAAACAATAACAGAGTTATGAGGTAACAGTCTAGTCCACTAGGTGGTTACTAAACAATAACAGAGTTATAATGTAACAGTCTAGTCCACTAGGTGGTTACTAAACAATAACAGAGTTATAATGTAACAGTCTAGTCCACTAGGTGGTTACTAAACAATAACAGAGTTACAATGTAACAGTCTAGTCCACTAGGTGGTTACTAAACAATAACAGAGTTATAATATAACAGTCTAGTCCACTAGGTGGTTACTAAACAATAACAGAGTGACGATGTAACAGTCTAGTCCACTAGGTGGTTACTAAACAATAACAGAGTTATAATGTAACAGTCTAGTCCACTAGGTGGTTACTAAACAATAACAGAGTTATAATGTAACAGTCTAGTCCACTAGGTGGTTACTAAACAATAACAGAGTTATGAGGTAACAGTCTAGTCCACTAGGTGGTTACTAAACAATAACAGATGTACAATGTAACAGTCTAGTCCACTAGGTGGTTACTAACACTACTACTTAGTAAAATACTGCAGGCAGTTATTCTTAATGACACTGGGCTATAATCAACATTCACATCAGATGCCATCATCAGATGCCGTGTCTAGAGAGGGTAAAGAAGCCTCCTACCTCTCCATTGAGGAAACAATAGAGGACAGCCACAACAAAACCCTGGAAAGGAAAAGAAGAAGAGAGGAGAGATGAGCAGTTCGATTGCACTTTTCAACAACGCTCTCAGAGTTACTGTTATTACACTAACCCACCGTCTTAGAAGGAGTGTGTTACCTGGAAAGATCCCAGGCCCAGCTCAAACACCAGCCTCTCCTTCTTGCTGACGTCCTCTGGTGAGAAGGCAAACACAGTGTAGTGGATCCCGAAGAGGGGGATGAGTAAAAGGGTGGACCGAGCCAGACGCCTGACAACAACATATCATATTGTTACTACTTATACAAAACACAACATTGTCACAACCTTAGAACAACAAATACACAACGTTATACTGTTTCAACCTTAGAAAAACCAATACACAATATTACACGATTTCAACCTTAGAACAACTAATAAAACTATAATAAAACCAACACACATCACTGTTACAAGCTTAGAATAACCAATACACAACATACACATTACAGCAGAAACCTCAGAATAACCAATACACAACATACACATTACAGCAGAAACCTTAGGATAACCAATACACAACATACACATTACAGCAGAAACCTTATAATAACCAATACACAACATACACATTACAACAGAAACCTCAGAATAACCAATACACAACATACACATTACAACAGAAACCTTAGAACAACAACAATACAACACTCTTACAACCATAGAACAACCAATACATTCCTGTCACAACCTAAGAGAAACCAACACACAACAAAAACAACTAAAAGGCAACATTATATATCCTCCTGACAACAACACGACTACAACCTGACTAAAACTGAGACATCCACCTGACAACAGCACTACTACAACCTGACTAACACTCAGACATCCTCCTGACAACAACACTACTACAACCTGACTAACACTCAGACATCCTCCTGACAACAACACTACTACAACCTGACTAACACTCAGACATCCTCCTGACAACAACACGACTACAACCTGACTAACACTCAGACATCCTCCTGACAACAACACTACTACAACCTGACTAACACTCAGACATCCACCTGACAACAACACTACTACAACCTGACTAAGACTAACACTCAGACATCCTCCTGACAACAACACTACTACAACCTGACTAACACTCAGACATCCTCCTGACAACAACACTACTACAACCTGACTAACACTCAGACATCCTCCTGACAACAACACTACTACAACCTGACTAACACTCAGACATCCTCCTGACAACAACACTACTACAACCTGACTAACACTCAGACATCCTCCTGACAACAACACTACTACAACCTGACTAAGACTAACACCCAGACATCCTCCTGACAACAACACTACTACAACCTGACTAAGACTAACACTCAGACATCCTCCTGACAACAACACTACTACAACCTGACTAACACTCAGACATCCTCCTGACAACAACACTACTACAACCTGACTAACACTCAGACATCCTCCTGACAACAACACTACTACAACCTGACTAACACCCAGACATCCTCCTGACAACAACACTACTACAACCTGACTAACACTCAGACATCCTCCTGACAACAACACTACTACAACCTGACTAACACTCAGACATCCTCCTGACAACAACACTACTACAACCTGACTAACACTCAGACATCCACCTGACAACAACACTACTACAACCTGACTAACACTCAGACATCCTCCTGACAACAGCACTACTACAACCTGACTAACACTCAGACATCCTCCTGACAACAGCACTACTACAACCTGACTAACACTCAGACATCCTCCTGACAACAACACTACTACAACCTGACTAACACTCAGACATCCTCCTGACAACAACACTACTACAACCTGACTAACACTCAGACATCCTCCTGACAACAACACTACTACAACCTGACTAACACTCAGACATCCACCTGACAACAAAACGACTACAACCTGACTAACACTCAGACATCCTCCTGACAACAACACGACTACAACCTGACTAACACTCAGACATCCTCCTGACAACAACACTACTACAACCTGACTAACACTCAGACATCCTCCTGACAACAACACTACTACAACCTGACTAACACTCAGACATCCACCTGACAACAACACTACTAAAACCTGACTAACACTCAGACATCCTCCTGACAACAACACTACTACAACCTGACTAACACTCAGACATCCACCTGACAACAACACTACTACAACCTGACTAACACTCAGGCATCCTCCTGACAACAACACTACTACAACCTGACTAAGACTAACACTCAGACATCCACCTTACAACAACACTACTACAACCTGACTAACACTCAGACATCCTCCTGACAACAACACTACTACAACCTGACTAACACTCAGACATCCTGCTGACAACAACACTACTACAACCTGACTAACACTCAGACATCCTCCTGACAACAACACGACTACAACCTGACTAACACTCAGACATCCTCCTGACAACAACACTACTACAACCTGACTAACACTCAGACATCCTCCTGACAACAACACTACTACAACCTGACTAACACTCAGACATCCTCCTGACAACAACACTACTACAACCTGACTAACACTCAGACATCCTCCTGACAACAACACTACTACAACCTGACTAACACTCAGACATCCTCCTGACAACAACACTACTACAACCTGACTAACACTCAGACATCCTCCTGACAACAACACTACTACAACCTGACTAACACTCAGACATCCACCTGACAACAACACTACTACAACCTGACTAACACTCAGACATCCTCCTGACAACAACACTACTACAACCTGACTAACACTCAGACATCCTCCTGACAACAACACTACTACAACCTGACTAACACTCAGACATCCTCCTGACAACAGCACTACTACAACCTGACTAACACTCGCATCCTCCTGACAACAACACTACTACAACCTGACTAACACTCAGACATCCTCCTGACAACAACACTACTACAACCTGACTAACACTCAGACATCCTCCTGACAACAACACTACTACAACCTGACTAACACTCAGACATCCTCCTGACAACAACACTACTACAACCTGACTAACACTCAGACATCCTCCTGACAACAACACTACTACAACCTGACTAACACTCAGACATCCTCCTGACAACAACACTACTACAACCTGACTAAGACACTCAGACATCCTCCTGACAACAACACTACTACAACCTGACTAACACTCAGACATCCTCCTGACAACAACACTACTACAACCTGACTAACACTCAGGACACTGCCTACTCCTGACAACAACATACTACAACCTGACTAACACCCAGACATCCTCCTGACAACAACACTACTACAACCTGACTAAGACTAACACTCAGACATCCTCCTGACAACAACACTACTACAACCTGACTAACACTCAGACATCCTCCTGACAACAACACTACTACAACCTGACTAACACTCAGACATCCTCCTGACAACAACACTACTACAACCTGACTAACACTCAGACATCCTCCTGACAACAACACTACTACAACCTGACTCAACACTCAGGCATCCTCCTGACAACAACACTACTACAACCTGACTAACACCCAGACATCCTCCTGACAACAACACTACTACAACCTGACTAACACTCAGACATCCTCCTGACAACAACACTACTACACCCAGACATCCTCCTGACAACAACACTACTACAACCTGACTAACACTCAGACATCCTCCTGACAACAACACTACTACAACCTGACTAACACTCAGACATCCTCCTGACAACAACACTACAACCTGACTAACACTCAGACATCCTCCTGACAACAACACTACTACAACCTGACTAACACTCAGACATCCTCCTGACAACACCACTACTACAACCTGACTAACACTCAGACATCCACCTGACCACAACACTACTACAACCTGACTAACACTCAGACATCCTCCTGACAACAACACTACTACAACCTGACTAACACTGAGACATCCTCCTGACAACAACACTACTACAACCTGACTAACACCCAGACATCCTCCGACAACAACATGACTACAGCAACCCGACTAACTACGAAACTATTACTGTACAACAACACGATACAACCTGACTAAACTATTAGGCACCTCCTGATACAACATGATCACAACCTGACTAAAGACGGGAGATCAGACATACCCGACATAACACTACTACAACCTGACCCAACATGATACACCACCCGACAACAACACTACTACACCCTGACCAACACCCAGACATCCTCCTGACAACAACACTACTACACCCTGACTAACACTCAGACATCCTCCTGACAACAACACTACTACAACCTGACTAACACTCAGACATCCTCCTGACAACAACACTACTACAACCTGACTAACACTCAGACATCCACCTGACAACAACACTACTACAACCTGACTAACACTAACACTCAGATTCCGGGTAGCTTCTGAGAATAACATTGACGTATACGCTGACACAGTGACTGAGTTCATCAGGAAGTGTATAGGAGATGTTGTTCCCTCTGTGACTATTAATATCCACCTGAACCATAAACTGTGGATAGATGGCAGCATTCGCGCAAAACTGAAAGCGCTAACAACTGCATTTAACTATGGTGACAGAGAACATGGTTGAAAACAAACAGCCTGCAAGGCAATAAAACAGGCAAAATGTCAGTATAGAGATAAAGTGGAGTGGCAATTCAACGGCTCAGACACGAGACCTAAGAGGCAGAGACTCCAGACAGTCACGGATTACAAAGGGAAAACCAGCCACTTCACGGACACTGACGTCATGCTCCCAGGCAAGCTAAACTCTTTGAGGATAACACGCGGGCCACCGACGCGGGCCACTCCCGAAGACTGTGGGCTCTCGTTCTGCGTGGCCAATGTGAGTAAGACGTTTAAGCGTGTTAATCCTGGCATGGCTGCCGGCCCTGACGGCATCCCTAGCCGTGTCCTCAGAGAATGCACAGACCAGCTGGTTGGAGTGTTTACGGACATATTCAATCTCTCCCTATCCCAGTCTGCTGTCCCCACTTTCCTCAATATGTCCACCATTGTTCCTGTACCCAAGAAAGCAAAGGTAACTGAACTAAATGACTATCGCCCCGTAGCACTCACTTCTGTTATCATGAAATGCTTTGAGAGGCACCCTAGACCCACTTGAATTTGCATACCGCCCCAATAGATCCACAGATGATGCAATCACACTGCCCTATCCCATCTGGACAAGAGGAATACCTATGTAAGAATGCTGTTCATTGACTTCAGCTCACCTTCAACACCATAGTCCCCTTCAAGCTCATCATTAAGCTCGGGGCCCTGGGTCTGAACCCTGCCCTCTGCAACTGGGTCCTGGACTTCCTGATGGGCCGCCAACAGGTGGTGAAGGTAGGAAACAACATGTCCACTTTGCTATTCCTCAACACGGGGGCCCCTCAGGGGTACGTGCTCAGTCCACTCCTGTACTCCCTGTTCACTCATGACTGCATGGCCAGACACGACTCCAACACCATCATTACGTTTTCAGACAACACAACAGTAGTAGGTCTGATCACCAACAACAACGAGACAGCCTACAGGGAGGAGGTCAGAGACCTGGCCGTGTGGTACCAGGACAACAACCTCAACGTGATCAAGGAGATGATTGTGGACTACAGGAAAAGGTGTGTAACAGTGATAACACCAAGTAAAACTGAAATGATAACTTAAAACACAAAATATAAATATCCATTAACAAACTTCTTATAGCTTAGACTAATTTCCACTTCCTGAACACATACTACTTAAATAAAAAAACATAGCCTTTTCTTAGTAAAACGCAAAAGTAAAAATGTAATAAATACAGTAGTCTTTCCACCATATAGTCAGACACATTCTATTCACAGGCTTGTACACAGCACAGAGGTTGTAGTAGCATTTTAGCATTCTCATCAACCGGGCTGTAGTGGAGCAGGTTGAGAGCTTCAAGTTTCTTTGTGTCCACATCAACAACAAACTATCAGGGTATAAACACACTGAGACAGTCGTGAAGAGGAAACGACAAAGCCTATTCCCCCTCAGGAGACTAAAAAGATTTGGCATGGGTCCTCAGATCCTCAAAAAGTTCTACAGCAGCACCATCGAGAGCATCCTGACTGGTTGCATCACTGCCTGGTATGGCAACTGCGCGGCCTCCGACTGCAAGGCACTACAGAGGGTAGTGCGAACGGCCCAGTACATCACTGGGGCCAAGCTTCCTGTCATCCAGGACCTCTATACCAGGCGGTGTCAGAGGAAGGCCCTAAAAATTGTCAAAGACTCCAGCTACCCTAGTCATAGACTGTTCTCTCTACTAAACAAATTCTACCTGGACTATTTGCACGGCAAGTGGTACCGGAGCGCCATGTACTATTTTTCTACATTGCTGAATAATAGTGAAGATATCAAAACTATGAAATAACACATATGGAATCATGTGGTAACCAAAAAAGTGTTTAACAAATCAAAATATATTTTATATTTGAGATCCTTTGCCTTGATGACTGCTTTGCAAACTCTTGGCATTCTCTCAACCAGCTTCATGAGGTAGTCACCTTTTTAAAATGTTTGAGCCAATCAGTTGTGTTGTGACAAGCTAGGGGTGGTATACAGAAGATGGTAAAATACCAAGTCCATATTATGGCAAGAACAGCTCAAATAAGCAAAGAGAAACGACAGTCCATCATTACTTTAAAACATGAAGGTCAGTCAATCCGGAAAATGTCAAGAACTTTGAAAGTTTCTTAAAGTGCAGTCGCAAAAACCATCAAGCGCTATGATGAAACTGGCTCTCATGAGGACCGCCACAGGAAAGGAAGACCCAGAGTTATCTCTGCTGCAGAGGATATGTTCATTAGAGTTAACTGCCTCAAAAATTGCAGCACAAATAAATGCTTCACAGATTTCAAGTAACAGACACATCTCAACATCAACTGTTCAGAGGCGACTGTGTGAATCAGGCCTTCATGGTTGAAATACTGCAAAGAAACCACTACTAAAGGACACCAATAAGAAGAAGAGACTTGCTTGGGCCAAGAAACACGAGCAATGAACATTAGACCGGTGGAAATCTGTCCTTTGATCTGATGATTTTTGGTTCCCACCGCCTTGTCTTTGTGAGATGCAGAGTAGGTGAACGGATGATCTCCGCATGTGTGGTTCCCACTGTGATGCATGGAGGAGGAGGTGTGATGGTGCTTTGTTGGTGACACTGTCTGTGATTTCAAGGCACACTTAACCAGCATGGCTACCACATCATTCTGCAGCGATACACCATCCCATCTGGTTTGCGATTAGTGGGACTATCATGTGTTCTTCAACAGGACAATGACTCAACACACCTCCAGGTTGTGTAAGGGCTATTTGATCAAGAAGGAGAGTGATGGAGTGCTGCATCAGATGACCTGGCCTCCACAATCACCTGACCTCAACCCAATTGAGATGGTTTGGGATGAGTTTGACCGCAGAGTGAAGGAAAAGCAGCCAACAAGTGCTCAGTATATGTGGGAACTCCTTCAAGATGGTTGCAAAATCATTCCAGGTGAAGCTGGTTGAGAGAATGCCAAGAGTGGCTAGTTTGAAGAATCTTAAATATATTTTGATTTGTTTAACACTTTTTTGGTTACTACATGATTCCATATGTGTCATTTCATAGTTGTGATGTCTTCACTATTATTCTACAGTGTAGAAAATAGTAAAAAATAAAGAAAAACCCTTGAATGAGTAGGTGTGTCCAGACCTTTGACTGTTACTGTATATATTTATAATGCGGATTCCGACAATGCTCATCCTAATATTTATATATTTCTTAATTCCTTTATTTTTCTTTTAGATTTGTGTGTTTTGTTGTGAATTGTTAGATATTACTGCACTGTTGGAGCTAGAAACACAAACATTTAGCTATAACATCTGCTAAACATGTGTATGCGACAAATAACATTTGATTTGATCTGACTAAGAATAACACTCAGACTTTAACATTTGAGAAAACACACCCACACACACCCACACACCCACACACACACACACACACACACACACACACACACACAGACTTACAGTGTGATGGCTGATAGCTCTGACATCCTGCAGGAATGTTGCACAGCCTGAGTGGGCTCACTGAAGCATTTCTGAGCACAGCTGCTACAATAGAGACAGACAGACAGACAGACAGACAGACAGAGAGACAGACAGACAGACAGAGAGACAGACAGACAGACAGACAGACAGACAGACAGACAGACAGACAGACAGACAGACAGACAGACAGACACCACAAGTAAAACACACACAGTCACACACACGTCTTAACTATACAGCACATCAGACAGTCTCATAAAACACCTCTCCTTATAAATGACTAGACCACGGATAATATAAACAGACCACATTATGGCGATGAGATAAAGATTCCAGCAGCCTTCATAGACATGTGGACATACAGGTAGGGCTAGGACCAGGTACTTACAGGTAGATATTGGACATACAGGTAGGGCTAGGACCAGGTACTTACAGGTAGATACTGGACATAGAGGTAGGGCTAAGACCAGGTACTTACAGGTAGATACTGGACATAGAGGTAGGGCTAGGACCAGGTACTTACAGGTAGATATTGGACATACAGGTAGGGCTAGGACCAGGTACTTACAGGTAGATACTGGACATAGAGGTAGGGCTAGGACCAGGTACTTACAGGTAGATATTGGACATACAGGTAGGGCTAGGACCAGGTACTTACAGGTAGATACTGGACATAGAGGTAGGGCTAAGACCAGGTACTTACAGGTAGATATTGGACATACAGGTAGGGCTAAGACCAGGTACTTACAGGTAGATATTGGACATACAGGTAGGGCTAGGACCAGGTATCTACAGGTAGATACTGGACATACAGGTAGGGCTAGGACCAGGTACTTACAGGTAGATACTGGACATAGAGGTAGGGCTAGGACCAGGTACTTACAGGTAGATACTGGACATACAGGTAGGGCTAGGACCAGGTACTTACAGGTAGATACTGGACATAGAGGTAGGGCTAAGACCAGGTACTTACAGGTAGATACTGGACATAGAGGTAGGGCTAAGACCAGGTACTTACAGGTAGATACTGGACATAGAGGTAGGGCTAAGACCAGGTACTTACAGGTAGATACTGGACATAGAGGTAGGGCTAGGACCAGGTACTTACAGGTAGATACTGGACATAGAGGTAGGGCTAAGACCAGGTACTTACAGGTAGATACTGGACATACAGGTAGGGCTAAGACCAGGTACTTACAGGTAGATACTGGACATAGAGGTAGGGCTAGGACCAGGTACTTACAGGTAGATACTGGACATAGAGGTAGGGCTAAGACCAGGTACTTACAGGTAGATACTGGACATAGAGGTAGGGCTAAGACCAGGTACTTACAGGTAGATACTGGACATAGAGGTAGGGCTAAGACCAGGTACTTACAGGTAGATACTGGACATAGAGGTAGGGCTAAGACCAGGTACTTACAGGTAGATACTGGACATACAGGTAGGGCTAAGACCAGGTACTTACAGGTAGATACTGGACATAGAGGTAGGGCTAAGACCAGGTACTTACAGGTAGATACTGGACATAGAGGTAGGGCTAAGACCAGGTACTTACAGGTAGATACTGGACTCATTCCCCCTGATGTCAGGCGACTGGAGCTTCTGGACCAGAATGACTATGATCCCAACAAACAGGACGAAGTTGATCTAGAGAAGCACATAGCAAGGAGAAGGATGATTATAGTTATTATATTACTGTTATCATCATTACTTTTCAAGTTTTAACACAAGAATACACACCAAAACTCAATCAAAAAAAATGCAATACATCTAAGACCGGTCAGACCAAGTTGTAATAATGTGGGGAGGAAATATAAGAGATTCTCTATTTAATTTGATTTAACCTTTATTTAACTAGGCAAGTCAGTTAAGAACACGCAAAAGACCTCCTGCGGGGACGGGGCTATATACAGGGGGTACCGGTACAGAGTCAATGTGGAGGCTAAATACAGGGTGTACCAGTACAGAGTCAATGTGGAGGCTATATAAAGGGTGTACCGGTACATAGTCAATGTGGAGGCTATATACAGGGTTTTACGGTACAGAGTCAATGTGGAGGCTATATACAGGGTTTTACGGTACAGAGTCAATGTGGAGGCTATATACAGGGGGTACCGGTACAGAGTCAATGTGGAGGCTATATACAGGGTTTTACGGTACAGAGTCAATGTGGAGGCTATATACAGGGGGTACCGGTACCGAGTCAATGTGCGAGGGTACAGATTAGTCGAGGTAATTGAGGTAATATGTAGGTAGGAGTACATTGACTGTAAATAGTCCGGGTACCCATTTGATTAGCTGTTTGCGGCCCTGGTGGTTCCAGACTTGGTACATTGGTACCGCTTGCCGTGCGGTAGCAGAGAGAACAGTCTATGACTTGGGTGGCTGGAATCTTTGACCATTTTTAGGGCCTGGATGGCAGGAAGCTTGGCCCTAGTGATGTACTGGGCCATACTCAAACCCTCTGTAGCGCCTTGCGGAGTAAGGCCAAACAGTTGACATACCAAGCGGTGATGCAACCAGTCAGGATGCTCTCGATGGAGCAGCTGTAGAACTTTTTGAGGATCTGAGGACCCGTGCCAAATCTTTTCAGCCTCCTGAGGGGGAAGAGGCGTTGTCGTGCCCTCTTCACGACTGTGTTGGTGTGTGGACAATGTTAATTTCTTAGTGATATTTGAATTTGTAAAAAAACAAAAACAATGTTACCTTTATTGAACTGGGCAAGTCAGTTAAGAACAAATTCTTATTTACAATGGCGGCCTACCCCGGCCAAACCCGGACGATGTTGGGCCAAATGTGCGCGGCCCTAATGGACTCCCAATCACGGCCGGTTGTGATACAGCCTGGATCCGGCACTGAGGTGCAGTGCCATAGACCGCTGCGCCACTCGGGAGCCCCGAAGAACTTGAATCTCTCGATCCGATCCACCACAGCCACGTCAATGTGGATGGGGGTGTGCTCGGCCCTCCGTTTCCTGTAGTCCACAATCAGCTCCCTTGTCTTGCTGACGTTGAGGGAGAGGTTGTTGTCCTGGAACCACACTGCCAGGTCTCTGACCTCCTCCCTATAGGCTCTCATCGTCGTTGGTTATCAGGTCTACCACCGTTATATAATAGCTCTCTAAGGTCTAAGAGGAAAAACGACATTTCACCTTGTGTATTCTACTATTACCACTTTCAAGAGGAAGTTGAAAGCCTGACTGAGTTCCTTAAACTCAGCGCCCTCCCTGCCGACCCTTTGACCCACAGTTTGAGAACCACTGATCTAGGGAATAGGGTTCCATTTAGCCGTGATAAAGTTCCACCCACCATGATGGAGACGACCGTCGGTCCCTTGATCACCCACCAGAGGGCAGTGGTGTTGTTGGTATCCCAGCAACTACAGGGTACAGGAAGAGAGACAGCAGGGGGTGAGAGTGATATTGTCCCAAAAGGCAACCTATGCCCTTTATGACCAGGGCCAATAGGGGATAGGGCACTATATAGGGGATAAGGCACTATATAGGGAATAGGGCACTATATAGGGGATAGGGCACTATATAGGGGATAGGGCACTATATAGGGGATAGGGCACTATATAGGGAATAGGGCACTATATAGGGGATAGGGCACTATATAGGGAATAGGGCGCCGTTTGGGACACAGATATTATTATGCATATTATAAGGTTCTAAACTATGACATCACATCAGCGATAATAAATAAATATATTAGGCTGTGGTTTGATATAGCATTCACCTGGTACAGGCTAAAGGAATTACATTAAAAGGCATTCACCTGGTACAGGCTAAAGGAATTACATTAAAAGGCCTTCACCTGGTACAGGCTAAAGGAATTACATTAAAAGGCCTTCACCTGGTACAGGCTAAAGGAATTACATTAAAAGGCATTCACCTGGTACAGGCTAAAGGAATTACATTAAAAGGCCTTCACCTGGTACAGGCTAAAGGAATTACATTAAAAGGCATTCACCTGGTACAGGCTAAAGGAATTACATTAAAAGGCATTCACCTGGTACAGGCTAAAGGAATTACATTAAAAGGCCTTCACCTGGTACAGGCTAAAGGAATTACATTAAAAGGCATTCACCTGGTACAGGCTAAAGGAATTACATTAAAAGACCTTCACCTGGTACAGGCTAAAGGAATTACATTAAAAGGCATTCACCTGGTACAGGCTAAAGGAATTACATTAAAAGACCTTCACCTGGTACAGGCTAAAGGAATTACATTAAAAGGCATTCACCTGGTACAGGCTAAAGGAATTACATTAAAAGGCCTTCACCTGGTACAGGCTAAAGGAATTACATTAAAAGGCATTCACCTGGTACAGGCTAAAGGAATTACATTAAAAGGCCTTCACCTGGTACAGGCTAAAGGAAATACATTAAAAAACCTTCACCTGGTACAGGCTAAAGGAAATACATTAAAAGGCCTTCACCTGGTACAGGCTAAAGGAATTACATTAAAAGGCCTTCACCTGGTACAGGCTAAAGGAAATACATTAAAAAACCTTCACCTGGTACAGGCTAAAGGAATTACATTAAAAGGCATTCACCTGGTACAGGCTAAAGGAATTACATTAAAAAACCTTCACCTGGTACAGGCTAAAGGAAATACATTAAAAAAACCTTCACCTGGTACAGGCTAAAGGAATTACATTAAAAGGCCTTCACCTGGTACAGGCTAAAGGAATTACATTAAAAGGCCTTCACCTGGTACAGGCTAAAGGAAATACATTAAAAGGCCTTCACCTGGTACAGGCTAAAGGAATTACATTAAAAGGCCTTCACCTGGTACAGGCTAAAGGAAATACATTAAAAGGCCTTCACCTGGTACAGGCTAAAGGAATTACATTAAAAGGCCTTCACCTGGTACAGGCTAAAGGAATTACATTAAAAGACCTTCACCTGGTACAGGCTAAAGGAAATACATTAAAAGACCTTCACCTGGTACAGGCTAAAGGAATTACATTAAAAGGCATTCACCTGGTACAGGCTAAAGGAATTACATTAAAAGGCCTTCACCTGGTACAGGCTAAAGGAATTACATTAAAAGGCATTCACCTGGTACAGGCTAAAGGAATTACATTAAAAGACCTTCACCTGGTACAGGCTAAAGGAATTACATTAAAAGTCCTTCACCTGGTACAGGCTAAAGGAATTACATTAAAAGGCATTCACCTGGTACAGGCTAAAGGAATTACATTAAAAGGCCTTCACCTGGTACAGGCTAAAGGAAATACATTAAAAAAACTTCACCTGGTACAGGCTAAAGGAAATAAATTAAAAAAACTTCACCTGGTACAGGCTAAAGGAATTACATTAAAAGGCCTTCACCTGGTACAGGCTAAAGGAATTACATTAAAAGGTCTTCACCTGGTACAGGCTAAAGGAAATACATTAAAAGGCCTTCACCTGGTACAGGCTAAAGGAATTACATTAAAAGGCCTTCACCTGGTACAGGCTAAAGGAAATACATTAAAAGGCCTTCACCTGGTACAGGCTAAAGGAATTACATTAAAAGGCCTTCACCTGGTACAGGCTAAAGGAATTACATTAAAAGACCTTCACCTGGTACAGGCTAAAGGAATTACATTAAAAGGCCTTCACCTGGTACAGGCTAAAGGAAATACATTAAAAGGCCTTCACCTGGTACAGGCTAAAGGAATTACATTAAAAAAACCTTCACCTGGTACAGGCTAAAGGAATTACATTAAAAGGCCTTCACCTGGTACAGGCTAAAGGAATTACATTAAAAGGCCTTCACCTGGTACAGGCTAAAGGAAATACATTAAAAGGCCTTCACCTGGTACAGGCTAAAGGAAATACATTAAAAAAACCTTCACCTGGTACAGGCTAAAGGAATTACATTAAAAGGCCTTCACCTGGTACAGGCTAAAGGAATTACATTAAAAGGCCTTCACCTGGTACAGGCTAAAGGAAATACATTAAAAGGCCTTCACCTGGTACAGGCTAAAGGAATTACATTAAAAGGCCTTCACCTGGTACAGGCTAAAGGAAATACATTAAAAGGCCTTCACCTGGTACAGGCTAAAGGAATTACATTAAAAGGCCTTCACCTGGTACAGGCTAAAGGAATTACATTAAAAGACCTTCACCTGGTACAGGCTAAAGGAAATACATTAAAAGACCTTCACCTGGTACAGGCTAAAGGAATTACATTAAAAGGCATTCACCTGGTACAGGCTAAAGGAATTACATTAAAAGGCCTTCACCTGGTACAGGCTAAAGGAATTACATTAAAAGGCATTCACCTGGTACAGGCTAAAGGAATTACATTAAAAGACCTTCACCTGGTACAGGCTAAAGGAATTACATTAAAAGGCATTCACCTGGTACAGGCTAAAGGAATTACATTAAAAGTCCTTCACCTGGTACAGGCTAAAGGAATTACATTAAAAGGCATTCACCTGGTACAGGCTAAAGGAATTACATTAAAAGGCCTTCACCTGGTACAGGCTAAAGGAAATACATTAAAAAACCTTCACCTGGTACAGGCTAAAGGAAATAAATTAAAAAAACTTCACCTGGTACAGGCTAAAGGAATTACATTAAAAGGCCTTCACCTGGTACAGGCTAAAGGAATTACATTAAAAGGTCTTCACCTGGTACAGGCTAAAGGAAATACATTAAAAGGCCTTCACCTGGTACAGGCTAAAGGAATTACATTAAAAGGCCTTCACCTGGTACAGGCTAAAGGAAATACATTAAAAGGCCTTCACCTGGTACAGGCTAAAGGAATTACATTAAAAGGCCTTCACCTGGTACAGGCTAAAGGAATTACATTAAAAGACCTTCACCTGGTACAGGCTAAAGGAATTACATTAAAAGGCCTTCACCTGGTACAGGCTAAAGGAAATACATTAAAAGGCCTTCACCTGGTACAGGCTAAAGGAATTACATTAAAAGACCTTCACCTGGTACAGGCTAAAGGAAATACATTAAAAGGCCTTCACCTGGTACAGGCTAAAGGAATTACATTAAAAGGCCTTCACCTGGTACAGGCTAAAGGAATTAAATTAAAATGCCTTCACCTGGTACAGGCTAAAGGAATTACATTAAAAGGCCTTCACCTGGTACAGGCTAAAGGAATTACATTAAAAGGCCTTCACCTGGTACAGGCTAAAGGAAATACATTAAAAGACCTTCACCTGGTACAGGCTAAAGGAATTACATTAAAAGGCATTCACCTGGTACAGGCTAAAGGAATTACATTAAAAGTCCTTCACCTGGTACAGGCTAAAGGAATTACATTAAAAGTCCTTCACCTGGTACAGGCTAAAGGAATTACATTAAAAGGCCTTCACCTGGTACAGGCTAAAGGAAATACATTAAAAAACCTTCACCTGGTACAGGCTAAAGGAAATAAATTTAAAAAACTTCACCTGGTACAGGCTAAAGGAATTACATTAAAAGGCCTTCACCTGGTACAGGCTAAAGGAATTACATTAAAAGGCCTTCACCTGGTACAGGCTAAAGGAAATACATTAAAAGGCCTTCACCTGGTACAGGCTAAAGGAATTACATTAAAAGGCCTTCACCTGGTACAGGCTAAAGGAAATACATTAAAAGGCCTTCACCTGGTACAGGCTAAAGGAATTACATTAAAAGGCCTTCACCTGGTACAGGCTAAAGGAATTACATTAAAAGACCTTCACCTGGTACAGGCTAAAGGAATTACATTAAAAGGCCTTCACCTGGTACAGGCTAAAGGAAATACATTAAAAGGCCTTCACCTGGTACAGGCTAAAGGAATTACATTAAAAGACCTTCACCTGGTACAGGCTAAAGGAAATACATTAAAAGGCCTTCACCTGGTACAGGCTAAAGGAATTACATTAAAATGCCTTCACCTGGTACAGGCTAAAGGAAATACATTAAAAGGCCTTCACCTGGTACAGGCTAAAGGAATTACATTAAAAGGCCTTCACCTGGTACAGGCTAAAGGAATTAAATTAAAATGCCTTCACCTGGTACAGGCTAAAGGAATTACATTAAAAGGCCTTCACCTGGTACAGGCTAAAGGAATTACATTAAAAGGCCTTCACCTGGTCCAGGCTAAAGGAAATACATTAAAAGACCTTCACCTGGTACAGGCTAAAGGAATTACATTAAAAGGCCTTCACCTGGTACAGGCTAAAGGAATTACATTAAAATGCCTTCACCTGGTACAGGCTAAAGGAATTACATTAAAAGTCCTTCACCTGGTACAGGCTAAAGGAATTACATTAAAAGGCCTTCACCTGGTACAGGCTAAAGGAATTACATTAAAAGGCCTTCACCTGGTACAGGCTAAAGGAATTACATTAAAAGACCTTCACCTGGTACAGGCTAAAGGAATTACATTAAAAGGCCTTCACCTGGTACAGGCTAAAGGAATTACATTAAAAGGCCTTCACCTGGTACAGGCTAAAGGAATTACATTAAAAGGCCTTCACCTGGTACAGGCTAAAGGAATTACATTAAAAGACCTTCACCTGGTACAGGCTAAAGGAATTACATTAAAAGGCCTTCACCTGGTACAGGCTAAAGGAATTACATTAAAAGGCCTTCACCTGGTACAGGCTAAAGGAATTACATTAAAATGCCTTCACCTGGTACAGGCTAAAGGAATTACATTAAAAGGCCTTCACCTGGTACAGGCTAAAGGAATTACATTAAAAGGCCTTCATCTGGTACAGGCTAAAGGAATTACATTAAAAGGCCTTCACCTGGTACAGGCTAAAGGAATTACATTAAAAGGCCTTCACCTGGTACAGGCAAAAGGAATTACATTAAAAGGCATTCACCTGGTACAGGCTAAAGGAATTACATTAAAATGCCTTCACCTGGTACAGGCTAAAGGAATTACATTAAAAGGCCTTCACCTGGTACAGGCTAAAGGAATTACATTAAAAGGCCTTCACCTGGTACAGGCTAAAGGAATTACATTAAAAGACCTTCACCTGGTACAGGCTAAAGGAATTACATTAAAAGGCATTCACCTGGTACAGGCTAAAGGAATTACATTAAAAGGCCTTCACCTGGTACAGGCTAAAGGAATTACATTAAAAGGCATTCACCTGGTACAGGCTAAAGGAATTACATTAAAAGGCCTTCACCTGGTACAGGCTAAAGGAAATACATTAAAAAACCTTCACCTGGTACAGGCTAAAGGAAATACATTAAAAGGCCTTCACCTGGTACAGGCTAAAGGAATTACATTAAAAGGCCTTCACCTGGTACAGGCTAAAGGAATTACATTAAAAAACCTTCACCTGGTACAGGCTAAAGGAATTACATTAAAAGGCATTCACCTGGTACAGGCTAAAGGAATTACATTAAAAAACCTTCACCTGGTACAGGCTAAAGGAAATACATTAAAAAAACCTTCACCTGGTACAGGCTAAAGGAATTACATTAAAAGGCCTTCACCTGGTACAGGCTAAAGGAATTACATTAAAAGGCCTTCACCTGGTACAGGCTAAAGGAAATACATTAAAAGGCCTTCACCTGGTACAGGCTAAAGGAATTACATTAAAAGGCCTTCACCTGGTACAGGCTAAAGGAAATACATTAAAAGGCCTTCACCTGGTACAGGCTAAAGGAATTACATTAAAAGGCCTTCACCTGGTACAGGCTAAAGGAATTACATTAAAAGACCTTCACCTGGTACAGGCTAAAGGAAATACATTAAAAGACCTTCACCTGGTACAGGCTAAAGGAATTACATTAAAAGGCATTCACCTGGTACAGGCTAAAGGAATTACATTAAAAGGCCTTCACCTGGTACAGGCTAAAGGAATTACATTAAAAGGCATTCACCTGGTACAGGCTAAAGGAATTACATTAAAAGACCTTCACCTGGTACAGGCTAAAGGAATTACATTAAAAGGCATTCACCTGGTACAGGCTAAAGGAATTACATTAAAAGTCCTTCACCTGGTACAGGCTAAAGGAATTACATTAAAAGGCATTCACCTGGTACAGGCTAAAGGAATTACATTAAAAGGCCTTCACCTGGTACAGGCTAAAGGAAATACATTAAAAAACCTTCACCTGGTACAGGCTAAAGGAAATAAATTAAAAAAACTTCACCTGGTACAGGCTAAAGGAATTACATTAAAAGGCCTTCACCTGGTACAGGCTAAAGGAATTACATTAAAAGGTCTTCACCTGGTACAGGCTAAAGGAAATACATTAAAAGGCCTTCACCTGGTACAGGCTAAAGGAATTACATTAAAAGACCTTCACCTGGTACAGGCTAAAGGAATTACATTAAAAGGCCTTCACCTGGTACAGGCTAAAGGAAATACATTAAAAGGCCTTCACCTGGTACAGGCTAAAGGAATTACATTAAAAGACCTTCACCTGGTACAGGCTAAAGGAAATACATTAAAAGGCCTTCACCTGGTACAGGCTAAAGGAATTACATTAAAAGGCCTTCACCTGGTACAGGCTAAAGGAATTAAATTAAAATGCCTTCACCTGGTACAGGCTAAAGGAATTACATTAAAAGGCCTTCACCTGGTACAGGCTAAAGGAATTACATTAAAAGGCCTTCACCTGGTACAGGCTAAAGGAAATACATTAAAAGACCTTCACCTGGTACAGGCTAAAGGAATTACATTAAAAGGCCTTCACCTGGTACAGGCTAAAGGAATTACATTAAAATGCCTTCACCTGGTACAGGCTAAAGGAATTACATTAAAAGTCCTTCACCTGGTACAGGCTAAAGGAATTACATTAAAAGGCCTTCACCTGGTACAGGCTAAAGGAATTACATTAAAAGGCCTTCACCTGGTACAGGCTAAAGGAATTACATTAAAAGACCTTCACCTGGTACAGGCTAAAGGAATTACATTAAAAGGCCTTCACCTGGTACAGGCTAAAGGAATTACATTAAAAGGCCTTCACCTGGTACAGGCTAAAGGAATTACATTAAAAGGCCTTCACCTGGTACAGGCTAAAGGAATTACATTAAAAGATCTTCACCTGGTACAGGCTAAAGGAATTACATTAAAAGGCCTTCACCTGGTACAGGCTAAAGGAATTACATTAAAAGGTCTTCACCTGGTACAGGCTAAAGGAATTACATTAAAATGCCTTCACCTGGTACAGGCTAAAGGAATTACATTAAAAGGCCTTCACCTGGTACAGGCTAAAGGAATTACATTAAAAGGCCTTCACCTGGTACAGGCTAAAGGAATTACATTAAAAGGCCTTCACCTGGTACAGGCTAAAGGAATTACATTAAAAGGCCTTCACCTGGTACAGGCTAAAGGAATTACATTAAAAGGCCTTCACCTGGTACAGGCTAAAGGAATTACATTAAAAGGCCTTCACCTGGTACAGGCTAAAAGAATTACATTAAAAGGCCTTCACCTGGTACAGGCTAAAGGAATTACATTAAAAGGCCTTCACCTGGTACAGGCTAAAGGAATTACATTAAAAGGCCTTCACCTGGTACAGGCTAAACTAATTACATTAAAAGGCCTTCACCTGGTACAGGCTAAAGGAATTACATTAAAAGGCCTTCACCTGGTACAGGCTAAAGGAATTACATTAAAAGGCCTTCACCTGGTACAGGCTAAAATAATTACATTAAAGGCCTTCACCTGGTACAGGCTAAAGGAATTACATTAAAAGGCCTTCACCTGGTACAGGCTAAAGGAATTACATTAAAAGGCCTTCACCTGGTACAGGCTAAAATAATTACATTAAAGGCCTTCACCTGGTACAGGCTAAAGGAATTACATTAAAAGGCCTTCACCTGGTACAGGCTAAAGGAATTACATTAAAAGGCCTTCACCTGGTACAGGCTAAAGGAAATACATTAAAAGGCTTGGGAGCAGCATATGTCATGTGCAGGTGTTCTTTATTCAAAAGCACAAGGTCACAAGTTTGTTCTGGATGTATAAACAGACAGTGAATGTGCAGTTTGTCTGCCTGTTGTAAATATTGAGTCATGTAAAGATGTAGCTGTGGTTTGGACGTACCTTGTGTCGTCAAAGTGAAGCCTCAGAGTAGCCCAGACAGTCACACAAATGGTGGGAGTACCTAAACACACAGACAGAACAGCTGAGGAATCTGATCTGAAACCTGAAGACAGAGAGAACAGATGAGGAATCTGATCTGAAACCTGAAGACAGAGACAGAACAGATGAGGAATCTGATCTGAAACCTAAACACACAGACAGAACAGCTGAGGAATCTGATCTGAAACCTGAAGACAGAGAGAACAGATGAGGAATCTGATCTGAAACCTGAAGACAGAGACAGAACAGATGAGGAATCTGATCTGAAACCTAAACACACAGACAGAACAGATGAGGAATCTGATCTGAAACCTAAACACACAGACAGAACAGATGAGGAATCTGATCTGAAACCTAAACACACAGACAGAACAGATGAGGAATCTGATCTGAAACCTAAACACACAGACAGAACAGATGAGGAATCTGATCTGAAACCTGAAGACAGAGAGAACAGATGAGGAATCTGATCTGAAACCTGAAGACATTGATAAGACTTACAAGAGCAAAGGGTCCAGCCAGCAGATAAGGTCCGTGACATTGGGTTCAACCAGCAGATAAGGGACGTGACATTGGGTTCAACCAGTAGATAAGGGATGTGACATTGGGTTCAACCAGTAGATAAGGGACGTGACATTGGGTTCAACCAGTAGATAAGGGACGTGACATTGGGTTCAACCAGCAGATAAGGGACGTGACATTGGGTTCAACCAGTAGATAAGGGACGTGACATTGGGTTCAACCAGCAGATAAGGGACATGACATTGGGTTCAACCAGTAGATAAGGGACGTGACATTGGGTTCAACCAGTAGATAAGGAATGTGACATTGGGTTCAACCAGCAGATAAGGGACGTGACATTGGGTTCAACCAGCAGATAAGGGACGTGACATTGGGTTCAACCAGCAGATAAGGTCCGTGACATTGGGTTCAACCAGCAGATAAGGGACGTGACATTGGGTTCAACCAGTAGATAAGGGATGTGACATTGGGTTCAACCAGTAGATAAGGGACGTGACATTGGGTTCAACCAGTAGATAAGGGACGTGACATTGGGTTCAACCAGCAGATAAGGGACGTGACATTGGGTTCAACCAGTAGATAAGGAATGTGACATTGGGTTCAACCAGCAGATAAGGGACGTGACATTGGGTTCAACCAGCAGATAAGGGACGTGACATTGGGTTCAACCAGTAGATAAGGGACGTGACATTGGGTTCAACCAGCAGATAAGGGACGTGACATTGGGTTCAACCAGTAGATAAGGGACGTGACATTGGGTTCAACCAGTAGATAAGGAACGTGACATTGGGTTCAACCAGCAGATAAGGGACGTGACATTGGGTTCAACCAGTAGATAAGGGACGTGACATTGGGTCCAGCCAGCAGATAAGGGACGTGACATTGGGTTCAACCAGCAGATAAGGGACGTGACATTGGGTTCAACCAGCAGATAAGGGACGTGACATTGGGTTCAACCAGCAGATAAGGGACGTGACATTGGGTTCAACCAGTAGATAAGGGACGTGACATTGGGCTCAACCAGCAGATAAGGGACGTGACATTGGGTTCAACCAGCAGATAAGGGACGTGACATTGGGTTCAACCAGCAGATAAGCAGATAAGGGATGTGAAATTAGGTTCAACCAACAGAGAAGGGCCGTGACATTGGGCTCAAGCAGCAGATAAGGGCAGTGACATTGTAAATATTACATTTTACATTTTAGTAATTTAGCAGACGCTGTTATCGAGAGCGACTTACAGGAGCAATTATGGTTAAGTACCTTGCTCAAGAGCACATCGACAGATTGATCAAACAGTCGGGTCGGGAGTTCAAACCAGCGACCTTTCGGTTGTTGGCCCAACACTCTTAAGCGCTAGGCTGCCTGCCACCCTGTAATAATGGACCAGGAACAAAGCCAACCAGGAACCAAAAGCTGCAACAGCCAATATTCTGAAAAACGTAGCTGTGGGCTAGCAGAGATCAAACCCAGTTGGTAGCCAAATTATTCTACTCACCCCATCCTACCACGGTGTACCAGTAGAAGTATCGTCTCTCTGGGAAGAAGGTTTGGACCAGCAGCGTGAAGAGGTACAGGCCTTCGATGAACAGCCAGAAGTAGTTGGACATCACACAGTAGTGGAATAATACCATCACTGCTTTACACTCCACCTAGTGGACACATACAGTATAACACCATGCCTGCTTTACACTCCACCTAGTGGACACATACAGTATAACACCATCACTGCTTTACACTCCACCTAGTGGACACATACAGTATAACACCTTGACTGCTTTACACTCCACCTAGTGGACACATACAGTATAACACCTTGACTGCTTTACACTCCACCTAGTGGACGCATACAGTATAACACCACCACTGCTGATCTGTCGTTCTACCTCTGAACAAGGCAGTTAACCCACTGTTCCTATGCCGTCATTGAAAATAAGATTTTGTTCTTTAAAACCTCTTGACGCTAGGGGTCAGATTTTTTTTGTTTTTTAAAATAACATTCCCAAGGTAAACGGACTATTTCTCAGGTCCAGATCGTAGAATATGCATATAATTTACAGATTAGGATATAAAACACTCCAAAGTTTCCAAAACTGTCAAAATATTGTCTGTGAGTATAACAAAACTGATTCTGCAGGCGAAAACCTGAGGAAATCTAACCCGGAAGTGATTTTTTTGTTTTGTTTAATCTGTGTTTCCCGGCCCGTCTTTCTTCCATTTAAAGGGGTATCAACCAGATTCCTTTTCCAATGGCTTCCTCAGGCTGTGACCAGGCTTTAGACATAGTTTCAGGCTTTTATTTTGAAAAATTAGCGAGATTTTTCAAAACTAGTCAGGTGTCCTCTGATTAGTTCCTGCGCACGAGAGGGGTAGCTCAACATTTTCTTTCTGTCTTTTATTGAATAGGTTACGGTCCGGTTGAAATATAATCGATTATGTTTGTTAAAAACAACCTGAGGATTGATTATAAAAAACATTTCACATGTTTCTACGACCATTACGGATACTTTTTGGAATTTTCGTCGAACGGAACGAGGCTTTGGTTTTCTGAACATAACGCGCAACCCAAATGGCGTTTTTTTGTTATAAAAGTAATATTTATCGAACAAAAATAACATTTGTTGTGTAACTGGGAGTCTCGTGAGTGCAAACATCCGAAGATTATCAAAGGTAAGCGATTCATTTTATTGCTTTTCTGACTTTCGTGACCATGCTAATTTGGGGCTAGCTGTTGTAGCATTGATTGATACACTCACAAAAGCTTGGATTGCTTTCGCTGCAAAGCATATTTTCAAAATCTGACACGATAGGTGGATTAACAACAAGCTAAGCTGTGTTTTGGTATATTTCACTTGTGATTGCATGATTATAAATATTTTTTGTAATATTTTGCGCCCTGCAATTTAGCGGTTGTTTAGGAAAATGATCCCGCTAAACGGATCCGTAGCGCAGAGAAGTTAACTGACTTGCCTAGTTAAATAAATAAAAATAAAAATTATATGGTGGAAATATGAATGTGTCTGTGTGTGTAACTCAGTGTGTCTGTGCGCTGGTGTGTGTCTGTGCGTGTAACTCACGGTGTGTCTGTGTGTGTAACTCAGTGTGTCTGTGCGCTGGTGTGTGTCTGTGCGTGTAACTCACGGTGTGTCTGTGTGTGTAACTCACGGTGTGTGTATGTGTGTAACTCACGGTGTGTGTATGTGTGTAACTCACGGTGTGTGTATGTGTGTAACTCACGGTGTGTGTAAGTGTGTAACTCATTGTGTGTCTGTGTGTGTCTGTGTGTGTAACTCATTGTGTGTCTGTGTGTGTAACTCACGGTGTGTGTATGTGTGTAACTCACGGTATGTGTATGTGTGTAACTCACGGTGTGTGTATGTGTGTAACTCACGGTGTGTGTATGTGTGTAACTCACGGTGTGTGTAAGTGTGTAACTCATTGTGTGTCTGTGTGTGTAACTCATTGTGTGTATGTGTGTGTCTGTGTGTGTAACTCACGGTGTGTGTCTGTGTGTGTAACTCACGGTGTGTGTCTGTGTGTGTAACTCACGGTGTGTGTGTGTGTGTAACTCACGGTGTGTGTATGTGTGTAACTCACGGTGTGTGTCTGTGTGTGTAACTCACGGTGTGTGTCTGTGTGTGTAACTCACGGTGTCTGTCTGTGTGTAACTCACGGTGTGTGTATGTGTGTAACTCACGGTGTGTGTCTGTGTGTGTAACTCACGGTGTGTGTATGTGTGTAACTCACGGTGTGTGTATGTGTGTAACTCACGGTGTGTGTATGTGTGTAACTCACGGTGTGTCTGAAGCAGTGGTTTTCATCCTCCTGTGTATAGAGAACCCCATCCTTGATGAAGACAGAGATAGCTCTCAGCATGAAGGAAAGGAACAAGTTCATATGGATATAGTTCCTGGTACAGTGGAGCTTCCTGAGAGAGAGGAGGGAGGAGAGAGAGAGATAGAAGCAGGGGTTAAATTGGGCCGGGTCCGGCTGGGTCCGGACGGGTCCGAGACATATGAAAGTAGGAATAGCCTACATGACTGGACATATGAATATAGGAATAGTCTACATTCCTATATGGAAGCTAATCAAATCAGATGACTATTTAAATGCAGTCACAGAGAACCTAAACAACCCTACCAAGTTCTGGAAGCTAATCAGATCAGATGACTATTTAAATGCAGTCACAGAGAACCTAAAGAACCCTACCAAGTTCTGGAAGCTAATCAGATCAGATGACTATTTAAATGCAGTCCACAGAGAACCTAAACAACCCTACCAAGTTCTGGAAGCTAATCAAATCAGATGACTATTTAAATACAGTCACAGAGAACCTAAACAACCCTACCAAGTTCTGGAAGCTAATCAAATCAGATGACTATTTAAATACAGTCACAGAGAACCTAAACAACCCTACCAAGTTCTGGAAGCTAATCAGATCAGATGACTATTTAAATGCAGTCACAGAGAACCTTAACAACCCTACCAAGTTCTGGAAGCTAATCCAATCAGATGACTATTTAAATGCAGTCACAGAGAACCTAAACAACCCTACCAAGTTCTGGAAGCTAATCAGATCAGATGACTATTTAAATGCAGTCACAGAGAACCTAAACAACCCTACCAAGTTCTGGAAGCTAATCAAATCAGATGACTATTTAAATGCAGTCACAGAGAACCTAAACAACCCTACCAAGTTCTGGAAGCTAATCAGATCAGATGACTATTTAAATGCAGTCACAGAGAACCTAAACAACCCTACCAAGTTCTGGAAGCTAATCAAATCAGATGACTATTTAAATGCAGTCACAGAGAACCTAAACAACCCTACCAAGTTCTGGAAGATAATCAAATCAGATGACTATTTAAATGCAGTCACAGAGAACCTAAACAACCCTACCAAGTTCTGGAAGCTAATCAAATCAGATGACTATTTAAATGCAGTCACAGAGAACCTAAACAACCCTACCAAGTTCTGGAAGCTAATCAAATCAGTGTCAGGTCCTAATATATCTTCTGACCTTCCTGACCATTTAATGATGGATTCTAATGATGTGAAGGATAAAGCTGATATTGTAGGGTTTTTTAACAAGCACTTCATACCTGCTGGTTCAGTTGTTGATAATGGTGGGGCCCAGGCCTCTAATGTCAGCTCTGTTACAGTCAACTATGATATAGGCCCTCATGTGAACCATTTTATCTTTGAGCCTGTTTCTTATACTGAGGTCTATAGCATGTCTGAGCACTAAAGGCAATAGACAGTAAAAAGTCTGCAGGTCCAGACAACCTGGACCCCTCCCTCTTAAAGATAGCAGCTGGTATTATTACTGAACCTGTGGCTCACATTTTCAACTTGAGTCTCTTGACCAATTCCATACCCAGCATTTGGAATTCAGCTGATGTCCTCCCACTGCTAAAGGGTGGAGATCCCTCAGATGCTAATAACTATCGTTCTATCTCTAAACTCCCTATCCTGGACAAAATCAATGAACCCCTAGTGAACTCCCTATCCTGGACAAAGTATATAAATCCCTAGTGAACTCCCTATCCTGGACAAAGTCTATGAATCCCCAGTGAACTCCCTATCCTGGCCAAAGTCTATGAATCCCTAGTGAACTCCCTATCCTGGACAAAGTCTATGAATCCCCAGTGAACTCCCTATCCTGGCCAAAGTCTATGAATCCCTAGTGAACTCCCTATCCTGGCCAAAGTCTATGAATCCCTGGTGAACTCTCTATCCTGGCCAAAGTCTATCAATCCCTATTGAACTCCCTATCCTGGCCAAAGTCTATGAATCCCTGGTGAACTCTCTATCCTGGCCAAAGTCTATCAATCCCTATTGAACTCCCTATCCTGGCCAAAGTCTATCAATCCCTAGTGAACTCACAGTTAAAAAACGTCTTCATTGAACAGAACATACTGAGCGGGGTTCAGTCTGGCTTTAGAACAGGGCACAGCAACGTAACTGCATTTATGGCAGTGGTAAACAACATCATTAATGCACTGGATAAAAAGCAACATTGTGCTGCTCTGTTTGTGGATTTATCAAAGGCCTTTGATTCAGTTGACCATGAATTGTTGCTAGCTAGACTCAGAAACTTTGGTCTCAGTGAAGGGGCAGTAAATTGTTTAGGAACTATCTTTCTGACAGAACACAATGTGTAGATACTGACAATCACAAGTCTAGCATTCTAGAGATGAATAGAGGTGTCCCCCAGGGTTCCGTTTAAGCTCCTGTGTTGTTCTCAATGTTTATTCATGATTTTGGAAATGGGATGCAACCAGCAAAGTTACATCTACATGCAGATGATACAGTTACATATTCATGTGCTCCTTCTCTGGTTCAGGCTGTGGAAGAGCTCCACACTGCTTTTCAGTCACTGCAGGCCTCCCTTTATGGTCTCAAACTGGTCTCGAATGTAAAATAAATAAATATGACCTTTACCAGAGCTAGAACTCTGCCAGTGAACGTTAGCATTGTCACATCTGGTGGCTTATCCATTGAAAAAGCGTCATCCTACAAATACCTAGGTATTTAGTTGGATGACAAGTTGTCCTTTAAAGTTCATGTGGATAATCTCGTGAGGAAGCTTACATTGAAATTGGGTTTTTATTTTCGTAATAAGTCTTGCTTCCTGCTTATGGCTAGAAAGAAGCTTGTTCAGGCCACTTTCCTCTCTGTAATCGATTATGGTGACTTGTGTATATGCATGCAGCCTCCTCTGTCTTACAGAGACTCTGTTTATCATGCAGCCTCCTCCATCTTACAGAGACTGGACTCTGTTTATCATGCAGCCTCCTCTGTCTTACAGAGACTGGACTCTGTTTATCATGCAGCCTCCTCTGTCTTACAGAGACTGGACTCTGTTTATCATGCAGCCTCCTCTGTCTTACAGAGACTGGACTCTGTTTATCATGCAGCCTACTCTGTCTTACAGAGACTCTGTTTATCATGCAGCGTCCTCCGTCTTACAGAGACTAGACTCTGTTTATCATGCAACCTCCTCTGTCTTACAGAGACTAGACTCTGTTTATCATGCAACCTTGGGCTTTATTACAAATGCTTAGTCACTCACCCACCCACCATTGCACATTGTACCAAATGGTAGGTTGGGCCTCACGTTATATGCGCAGAAAGATACATGTGTATGTGTTCATCTACAAAGCCCTTTTGGGTAAACTCCCTCTTTACCTCTGTAGTCTGGTCTCCAAAAACCAAGCCATGACGTCAAAGGAATTGTCCGTAGAGAGACAGGATTGTCTCGAGGCACAGATCTTTGAAAATGTTTAATTTGTTATTGTAATCTGGTATTTATCGTTTTCCCACCTGACTTTACATGGCTAGGCCTGATATCACGAGGGACAGCTGGATACTTTACATGGCTAGGCCTGATATCATGAGGGACAGCTGGTTGATTTTACATGGCTAGGTCTGATATCATGAGGGACAGCTGGTTGACTTTACATGGCTAGGCCTGATATCATGAGGGACAGATGGATACTTTACATGGCTAGGCCTGATATCATGAGGGACAGCTGGATACTTTACATGGCTAGGCCTGATATCATGAGAGGGACAGCTGGATACTTGACATGGCTAGGCCTGATATCATGAGGGACAGCTGGATACTTGACATGGCTAGGCCTGATATCATGAGAGGGACAGCTGGTTGACTTTACATGGCTAGGCCTGATATCACGAGGGACAGCTGGTTGACTTTACATAGCTAGGCCTGATATCATGAGGGACAGCTGGATACTTGACATGGCTAGGCCTGATATCACGAGGGACAGCTGGTTGACTTTACATGGCTAGGCCTGATATCATGAGGGACAGCTGGTTGACTTTACATGGCTAGGCCTGATATCATGAGAGGGACAGCTGGTTGACTTTACATGGCTAGGCCTGATATCATGAGAGGGACAGCTGGATACTTGACATGGCTAGGCCTGATATCACGAGGGACAGCTGGTTGACTTTACATGGCTAGGCCTGATATCATGAGGGACAGCTGGTTGACTTTACATGGCTAGGCCTAATATCATGAGGGACAGCTGGATACTTTACATGGCTAGGCCTGATATCATGAGAGGGACAGCTGGTTGACTTTACATGGCTAGGCCTGATATCATGAGGGACAGCTGGTTAACTTTACATGGCTAGGCCTGATATCATGAGGGACAGGGGGTTGACTTTACATGGCTAGGCCTGATATAATGAGGGACATCTGGTTGACCTTACATGGCTAGGCCTGATATCATGAGAGGGACAGCTGGTTGACTTTACATGGCTAGGCCTGATATCATGAGAGGGACAGCTGGTTGACTTTACATGGCTAGGCCTGATATCATGAGAGGGACAGCTGGTTGACTTTACATGGCTAGGCCTGATATCATGAGGGGGACAGCTGGTTGACTTTACATGGCTAGGCCTGATATCATGAGAGGGACAGCTGGATACTTTACATGGCTAGGCCTGATATCATGAGAGGGACAGCTGGTTGACTTTACATGGCTAGGCCTGATATCATGAGAGGGACAGCTGGTTGACTTTACATGGCTAGGCCTGATATCACGAGGGACCGCTGGTTGACTTTACATGGCTAGGCCTGATATCATGAGAGGGACAGCTGGTTGACTTTACATGGCTAGGCCTGATATCATGAGGGACAGCTGGATACTTTACATGGCTAGGCCTGATATCATGAGAGGGACAGCTGGTTGACTTTACATGGCTAGGCCTGATATCATGAGGGACCGCTGGATACTTTACATGGCTAGGCCTGATATCATGAGAGGGACAGCTGGATACTTTACATGGCTAGGCCTGATATCATGAGGGACAGCTGGATACTTGACATGGCTAGGCCTGATATTATGAGAGGGACAGCTGGTTGACTTTACATGGCTAGGCCTGATATCATGAGGGACCACTGGTTGACTTTACATGGCTAGGCCTGATATCATGAGGGACAGCTGGTTGACTTTACATGGCTAGGCCTGATATCATGAGAGGGACAGCTGGTTGACTTTACATGGCTAGGCCTGATATCATGAGAGGGACAGCTGGTTGACTTTACATGGCTAGGCCTGATATCACGAGGGACCGCTGGTTGACTTTACATGGCTAGGCCTGATATCATGAGGGACAGCTGGATACTTTACATGGCTAGGCCTGATATCATGAGGGGGACAGCTGGTTGACTTTACATGGCTAGGCCTGATATCATGAGAGGGACAGCTGGTTGACTTTACATGGCTAGGCCTGATATCATGAGAGGGACAGCTGGTTGACTTTACATGGCTAGGCCTGATATCACGAGGGACCGCTGGTTGACTTTACATGGCTAGGCCTGATATCATGAGGGACCGCTGGATACTTTACATGGCTAGGCCTGATATCATGAGAGGGACAGCTGGTTGATTTTACATGGCTAGGCCTGATATCATGAGGGACAGCTGGATACTTGACATGGCTAGGCCTGATATCATGAGAGGGACAGCTGGTTGACTTTACATGGCTAGGCCTAATATCACGAGAGGGACAGCTGGTTGCTTTACATGGCTAGGCCTGATATCATGAGGGACCGCTGGATACTTTACATGGCTAGGCCTGATATCATGAGAGGGACTGCTGGTTGACTTTACATGGCTAGGCCTGATATCATGAGGGACCGCTGGATACTTTACATGGCTAGGCCTGATATCATGAGAGGGACTGCTGGTTGACTTTACATGGCTAGGCCTGATATCATGAGGGACCGCTGGATACTTTACATGGCTAGGCCTGATATCATGAGAGGGACAGCTGGATACTTTACATGGCTAGGCCTGATATCATGAGAGGGACAGCTGGATACTTTACATGGCTAGGCCTGATATCATGAGGGACAGCTGGATACTTGACATGGCTAGGCCTGATATTATGAGAGGGACAGCTGGTTGACTTTACATGGCTAGGCCTGATATCATGAGGGACCGCTGGTTGACTTTACATGGCTAGGCCTGATATCATGAGGGACAGCTGGTTGACTTTACATGGCTGGGCCTGATATCATGAGAGGGACAGCTGGATACTTTACATGGCTAGGCCTGATATCATGAGAGGGACAGCTGGTTGACTTTACATGGCTAGGCCTGATATCATGAGGGACAGCTGGATACTTTACATGGCTAGGCCTGATATCATGAGGGACAGCTGGTTGACTTTACATGGCTAGGCCTGATATCATGAGGGACAGCTGGATACTTGACATGGCTAGGCCTGATATCATGAGAGGGACAGCTGGTTGACTTTACATGGCTAGGCCTGATATCATGAGAGGGACAGCTGGTTGACTTTACATGGCTAGGCCTGATATCATGAGAGGGACAGCTGGATACTTTACATGGCTAGGCCTGATATCATGAGGGACAGCTGGATACTTTACATGGCTAGGCCTAATATCATGAGAGGGACAGCTGGTTGACTTTACATGGCTAGGCCTGATATCATGAGAGGGACAGCTGGTTGACTTTACATGGCTAGGCCTGATATCATGAGAGGGACAGCTGGTTGACTTTACATGGCTAGGCCTGATATCATGAGAGGGACAGCTGGTTGACTTTACATGGCTAGGCCTGATATCATGAGAGGGACAGCTGGTTGACTTTACATGGCTAGGCCTGATATCACGAGGGACCGCTAGTTGACTTTACATGGCTAGGCCTGATATCATGAGGGACCGCTGGATACTTTACATGGCTAGGCCTGATATCATGAGGGACAGCTGGTTGACTTTACATGGCTGGGCCTGATATCATGAGAGGGACAGCTGGATACTTTACATGGCTAGGCCTGATATCATGAGAGGGACAGCTGGTTGACTTTACATGGCTAGGCCTGATATCATGAGGGACAGCTGGATACTTTACATGGCTAGGCCTGATATCATGAGGGACAGCTGGTTGACTTTACATGGCTAGGCCTGATATCATGAGGGACAGCTGGATACTTGACATGGCTAGGCCTGATATCATGAGAGGGACAGCTGGTTGACTTTACATGGCTAGGCCTGATATCATGAGAGGGACAGCTGGTTGACTTTACATGGCTAGGCCTGATATCATGAGAGGGACAGCTGGATACTTTACATGGCTAGGCCTGATATCATGAGGGACAGCTGGATACTTTACATGGCTAGGCCTGATATCATGAGAGGGACAGCTGGTTGACTTTACATGGCTAGGCCTGATATCATGAGAGGGACAGCTGGTTGACTTTACATGGCTAGGCCTGATATCATGAGAGGGACAGCTGGTTGACTTTACATGGCTAGGCCTGATATCATGAGAGGGACAGCTGGTTGACTTTACATGGCTAGGCCTGATATCATGAGAGGGACAGCTGGTTGACTTTACATGGCTAGGCCTGATATCATGAGAGGGACAGCTGGTTGACTTTACATGGCTAGGCCTGATATCACGAGGGACCGCTGGTTGACTTTACATGGCTAGGCCTGATATCATGAGGGACCGCTGGATACTTTACATGGCTAGGCCTGATATCATGAGAGGGACAGCTGGTTGACTTTACATGGCTAGGCCTGATATCATGAGAGGGACAGCTGGTTGACTTTACATGGCTAGGCCTGATATCATGAGGGACTGCTGGTTGACTTTACATGGCTAGGCCTGATATCATGAGGGACCGCTGGATACTTTACATGGCTAGGCCTGATATCATGAGAGGGACACCTGGATACTTTACATGGCTAGGCCTGATATCATGAGAGGGACAGCTGGATACTTTACATGGCTAGGCCTGATATCATGAGGGACAGCTGGATACTTGACATGGCTAGGCCTGATATTATGAGAGGGACAGCTGGTTGACTTTACATGGCTAGGCCTGATATCATGAGGGACCGCTGGTTGACTTTACATGGCTAGGCCTGATATCATGAGGGACAGCTGGTTGACTTTACATGGCTGGGCCTGATAACATGAGAGGGACAGCTGGATACTTTACATGGCTAGGCCTGCTATCATGAGAGGGACAGCTGGATACTTTACATGGCTAGGCCTGATATCATGAGGGACAGCTGGTTGACTTTACATGGCTAGGCCTGATATCATGAGAGGGACAGCTGGTTGACTTTACATGGCTAGGCCTAATATCATGAGGGACAGCTGGTTGACTTTACATGGCTAGGCCTAATATCATGAGGGACAGCTGGTTGACTTTACATGGCTAGGCCTGATATCATGAGGGACAGCTGGTTGACTTTACATGGCTAGGCCTAATATCATGAGGGACAGCTGGTTGACTTTACATGGCTAGGCCTGATATCACGAGGGACAGCTGGTTGACTTTACATGGCTAGGCCTGATATCATGAGAGGGACAGCTGGTTGACTTTACATGGCTAGGCCTAATATCATGAGGGGGACAGCTGGTTGACTTTACATGGCTAGGCCTGATATCATGAGGGGGACAGCTGGTTGACTTTACATGGCTAGGCCTGATATCATGAGGGGGACAGCTGGTTGACTTTACATGGCTAGGCCTGATATCACGAGGGACCGCTGGTTGACTTTACATGGCTAGGCCTGATATCATGAGGGACCGCTGGATACTTGACATGGCTAGGCCTGATATCATGAGGGACAGCTGGTTGACTTTACATGGCTAGGCCTGATATCATGAGGGACAGCTGGTTGACTTTACATGGCTAGGCCTGATATCATGAGGGACAGTTGGATACTTTACATGGCTAGGCCTGATATCATGAGGGACAGCTGGATACTTTACATGGCTAGGCCTGATATCATGAGAGGGACAGCTGGATACTTTACATGGCTAGGCCTGATATCATGAGGGACAGCTGGATACTTGACATGGCTAGGCCTGATATTATGAGAGGGACAGCTGGTTGACTTTACATGGCTAGGCCTGATATCATGAGGGACCGCTGGTTGACTTTACATGGCTAGGCCTGATATCATGAGGGACAGCTGGTTGACTTTACATGGCTGGGCCTGATAACATGAGAGGGACAGCTGGATACTTTACATGGCTAGGCCTGATATCATGAGGGACAGCTGGTTGACTTGACATGGCTAGGCCTGATATCATGAGAGGGACAGCTGGTTGACTTGACATGGCTAGGCCTGATATCATGAGAGGGACAGCTGGTTGACTTTACATGGCTAGGCCTGATATCATGAGAGGGACAGCTGGTTGACTTGACATGGCTAGGCCTGATATCATGAGGGACCGCTGGTTGACTTTACATGGCTAGGCCTGATATCATGAGGGACCGCTGGATACTTTACATGGCTAGGCCTGATATCATGAGAGGGACAGCTGGTTGATTTTACATGGCTAGTCCTGATATCATGAGAGGGACAGCTGGTTGACTTTACATGGCTAGGCCTGATATCATGAGAGGGACAGCTGGTTGACTTGACATGGCTAGGCCTGATATCATGAGGGACTGCTGGTTGACTTTACATGGCTAGGCCTGATATCATGAGGGACCGCTGGATACTTTACATGGCTAGGCCTGATATCATGAGAGGGACAGCTGGATACTTTACATGGCTAGGCCTGATATCATGAGAGGGACAGCTGGATACTTTACATGGCTAGGCCTGATATCATGAGAGGGACAGCTGGTTGACTTTACATGGCTAGGCCTGATATCATGAGAGGGACAGCTGGTTGACTTTACATGGCTAGGCCTGATATCATGAGAGGGACAGCTGGATACTTTACATGGCTAGGCCTGATATCATGAGAGGGACAGCTGGTTGACTTTACATGGCTAGGCCTGATATCATGAGAGGGACAGCTGGATACTTTACATGGCTAGGCCTGATATCATGAGAGGGACAGCTGGTTGCTCGGTCACTTTTGCTAGCTGCAATTTTACATCTTTAAATCATGCAGTGAAAGGTAACGGGTTCTTTCTCATTTAAATCACCTTAAAGTAGATCTCGTCTTTCTTCAGGAGACACATCTCCGCACTTTTGACCATTATCTTTTAAAAGGAAAGTGGATAGGTCAATCATATCATTCCAATTTTTATTCTAAAACATGAGAAGCCATTTTAATTAGTAAAGACATACCGTTCGCATAAGACCTTCTCACGTAGACTACTTTTTCCTAGACAATAGATTTCTGCCACTTATCACGGAGTGTGATTACCAAGCTATAGTCATTTCGTAATCATTCTCCTCTTACTATGAAACTACTTATACCAAATACACAGCCTAATTATCCCCCTTGGTGGCTTAAAGGGAAGCAGGTAGCCTAGTGGATAGAGCATTGGGCGAGTAACCGCAAGGTTGCTGGATCGAATCCCAGTTGAATGCATGCAGTCGTACAACTGACTAGGTATCCCCCTGAACTCACTACTGCTATCAAAAGAAACCTTTGTTGCTTTTATATCATCTCAAATTCAGCTGTTTCTTGAGCTTAATCAACCCCCTGGAATGTCTCCTACCACAGTATGGGAATCAATGAAGGCTTATATAAGAGGACAAATGATTTCCTACAGCGCAAGATTAAGGAAGTGCAATATTCAACGCCGAGGGGAACTTACAAATAACATCTCTGATTTGGATATGGCATATTCACACTCTTCATCCGCAGATTTACTAAAAGAACAGTTTGACACTTCAGACAGAGTTCGATCTTCTTCCAACTCGATAAGCAGAAAATTGAATTAGTAAATCTCGATACAAAAATGATGAACATGGAGAGAAAACAGTGAAAATGCTAGCACCCCAGCTGCGTCAGAGAACCGCAAATCAAACCATACCTGAGATAACTGACAAGCTGGGTAACACATGTATTGATGATTTAGAGGTCAATTCATACTCAACACCTTTGAGAACTTAGATATTCCTACAGTTGAACCTGAGATAGCTGCTGAACTAGAAGAACAGTTCTCTGTAGAAGAGATTGTGTTGGCAATTAAATCTATGCATTGTGGTAAATCCCCTGGACCCGACGGATTTCAGAGCTAATTCTTTAAAAAAAATCTCATCGTAGGCCTCCCGAGTGGGTTGATTTGGTAGGGGATCTGTGTGATCTGTTAGAGCATGAGGGAGGTTGGGGGGGGTTGATTTGGTAGGGGATCTGTGTGATCTGTTAGAGCATGAGGGAGGTGGGGGGGGGGTTGATTTGGTAGGGGATCTGTGTGATCTGTTAGAGCATGAGGGAGGTTGGGGGGGGGGTGATTTGGTAGGGGATCTGTGTGATCTGTTAGAGCATGAGGGAGGTTGGGGGGGGTTGATTTGGTAGGGGATCTGTGTGATCTGTTAGAGCATGAGGGAGGTTGGGGGGGGTTGATTTGGTAGGGGATCTGTGTGATCTGTTAGAGCATGAGGGAGGTGGGGGGGGGGTTGATTTGGTAGGGGATCTGTGTGATCTGTTAGAGCATGAGGGAGGTTGGGGGGGGTTGATTTGGTAGGGGATCTGTGTGATCTGTTAGAGCATGAGGGAGGTGGGGGGGGGGGTTGATTTGGTAGGGGATCTGTGTGATCTGTTAGAGCATGAGGGAGGTTGGGGGGGGTTGATTTGGTAGGGGATCTGTGTGATCTGTTAGAGCATGAGGGAGGTTGGGGGGGGTTGATTTGGTAGGGGATCTGTGTGTTCTGTTAGAGCATGAGGGAGGTTGGGGGGGGTTGATTTGGTAGGGGATCTGTGTGATCTGTTAGAGCATGAGGGAGGTTGGGGGGGGTTGATTTGGTAGGGGATCTGTGTGATCTGTCCTCCAGCTGTTCTGTATAATCATAAAAAATGCCAAATAAAAAGTAAAAACACCAACAACTTGACAGGTAAGTTTAGGAATTCATTCCAAGTGTTTACGTTAAATAGTTTGGGAAAGGCATTTTTTTTTTTAAATACGCCATCCCTGTCCAAAACACCCTAGCAAGCCACACGCCTACTTGATGGTAATAGTGCTAACCGTTGCCCCTAGTGACCGTAGTCATGGCGGTGGTGAGAGAGACCAGAGAGCTGCTGTAAAATAGATCTAACCTGAACCTGCAGAGTATAGTCATGGCGGTGGTGAGAGAGACCAGAGAGCTGCTGTATCCTACTGTGTACAGAGCTTTCACAGATGCATAGTGCATGTCCTGGAAGAGACAGAGAGACACTGTTATAGTACATGTCCTGGAAGAGACAGAGAGACACTGTTATAGAACATAGTGCATGTCCTGGAAGAGACAGAGACACACTGTTATAGAACATAGTACATGTCCTGGAAGAGACAGAGAGACACTGTTATAGAACATAGTACATGTCCTGGAAGAGACAGAGACACACTGTTATAGAACATAGTACATGTCCTGGAAGAGACAGAGAGACACTGTTATAGAACATAGTACATGTCCTGGAAGAGACAGAGAGACACTGTTATAGAACATAGTACATGTCCTGGAAGAGACAGAGAGACACTGTTATAGAACATAGTACATGTCCTGGAAGAGAGACAGAATATCACATGGTTCTACTGTTTGCAGTGTTCAACGGAAGTATAAATTGTGAAAGAAGGTCATGTTCTAGGTTCTATATACTAGGTTTTAGAGGTTCTAGGTTGTTACCTGTCTGGTTCTAGAAGTTAGGTTCTAGGTTGTTACCTGTCAAGTTCGAGAAGTTAGGTTCTAGGTTCTTACCTGTCTGGTTCTAGAGGTTAGGTTCTAGGTTTTTACCTGTCTAGTTCTAGGTTCTAGGGGTTAGGTTCTAGGTTCTTATCCGTCTAGTTCTAGGTTCTAGAGGTTAGGTTCTAGGTTCCTACCTGTCTGGTTCTAGGTTCTTACCTGTCTAGTTCTAGGTTCTTACCTGTCTGGTTCTAGAAGTTAGGTTCTAGAAGTTAGGTTCTAGGTTCTTACCTGTCTGGTTCTAGGTTCTAGAGGATAGGTTCTATATGCCAGAGGTTAGGTTCTAGAAGTTAGGTTCTAGGTTCTAGATGTTAGGTTCTAGAGGTTAGGTTCTAGGTTCTTACCTGTCTAGTTCTAGGTTCTAGAGGTTAGGTTCTTACCTGTCTGGTTGTATAAGTTAGGTTCTAGGTTCTAGAAGTTAGGTTCTAGGTTCTTACCTGTCTGGTTCTAGGTTCTAGAGGATATGTTCTGGATGCTAGAGGTTAGGTTCTAGAAGTCAGGTTCTATGTTCTAGGTGTTAGGTTCTAGAGGTTAGGTTCTTACCTGTCAAGTTCTAGGTTCTAGAGGTTGGGTTCTAGGTCCTATAGGTTAGGTTCTAGGTTCTTACCTGTCTGGTTATATGTTCTAGAGGTTAGGTTCTTACCTGTCTGGTTCTAGGTTCTAGAGGTTAGGTTCTAGGTTCTTACCTGTCTAGTTCTAGGTTCTAGAGGTTAGCTTCTAAGTTCTTGCCTGTCTGGTTATATGTTCTAGAGGTTAGGTTCTAGGTTCTTACCTGTCTGGTTCTAGGTTCTACAGGTTAGCTTCTAGGTTCTTACCTGTCTAGTTCTATGTTCTAGAGGTTAGGTTCTAGGTTTTTACCTGTCAGGTTCTAGGTTCTAGAGGTTGGGTTCTAGGTCCTATACGTTAGGTTCTAGGTTCTTACCTGTCTGGTTATATGTTCTAGAGGTTAGGTTCTTACCTGTCTGGTTCTAGGTTCTAGAGGTTTGGTTCTAGGTTCTTACCTGTCTAGTTCTAGGTTCTAGAGGTTAGCTTCTAGGTTCTTGCCTGTCTGGTTATATGTTCTAGAGGTTAGGTTCTAGGTTCTTACCTGTCTGGTTCTAGGTTCTAGAGGTTATGTTCTAGGTTCTTACCTGTCTAGTTCTAGGTTCTAGAGGTTAGGTTCTAGGTTCTTACCTGTCTAGTTCTAGGTTCTAGAGGTTAGGTTCTATGTTCTTACCGGGCTGGTGGTGTTATCGTCTGACAGACAGGCGTCAACGTAGTGAGGAAATGTTTCTGACCAGCCCTCTGCTGTACAGTTCCTACTGATCCAACCAATCTCTGAAACACACGCATGTACACACACACACAGTCAACAGACATGTCAATCTACAAAATGCTATGTACCATAGCACTTCAACCCATATAAACATGCCAAGCCATACTGTTTGAATCACTAGTACAGTAGAAGCCATGCAACAAACCATCGTCAGGACTCAGGAGGTCATGGAAGACTTCAGGACATCTGACTGATACCACTTCACCCAGGGCTGCGGCCTGCCAACAAGCCAGGTCATCCCACATCCACGGACAGCCTGCAACACACAGGGTATATCCAGTATCTCATACAGTAGCAGGATCTCTGTCTGGTGGTCTGGATGAAGCCAATTACCTTTTAAAGACCTGAGACGAGCGAAGAACACCGAGCGAGACAGACAGACAGACCCAGAGCTAACCAATTAAACCTGCCTACACTATCACTCTGAATAACACACACACACAGGCACACACACTAACACACACACAAGTGATAATGCAATCCCTCTTGAGGGGAATGACTAGTGTTTATCTGAATAATATTTCAGGATTCTGTGTCCAGCATGAAGGAAGGTAGAGGTAGTTTCGGGAGCCAATGCTAACTAGGGTTAGCGCTATGCATATCTGCTAGATACCCATAGACCTCCAGCAATTAGTTAGTGCAACTTCCTGTAACTTCCGTCATACTGGACACAGAGACATAAAAGTGGTATCCACGAGTTCATCTGACTCTGGGTCAGTAGATAAAGGGCCTCATCTGACTCTGGGTCAGTAGATAAAGGGCCTCATCTGACTCTGGGTCAGTAGATAAAGGGCCTCATCTGACTCTGGGTCAGTAGATAAAGGGCCTCATCTGACTCTGGGTCAGTAGATAAAGGGCCTCATCTGACTCTGGGTCAGTAGATAAAGGACCTCATCTGACTCTGGGTCAGTAGATAAAGGGCCTCATCTGACTCTGGGTCAGTAGATAAAGGGCCTCATCTGACTCTGGGTCAGTAGATAAAGGACCTCATCTGACTCTGGGTCAGTAGATAAAGGACCTCATCTGACTCTGGGTCAGTAGATAAAGGCCCTCATCTGACTCTGGGTCAGTAGATAAAGGACCTCATCTGACTCTGGCTCAGTAGATAAAGGCCCTCATCTGACTCTGGGTCAGTAGATAAAGGACCTCATCTGACTCTGGGTCAGTAGATAAAGGAACTCGCTGCCAATTTCACAGTATCCCTTTGAATGACCATAGAAACAGCATAAAACAACAGACCTGAGTGACATCCATCACCTCTACTGACCCTTCGACATCACACCATGATGTCCTAGAGAAGTCTGAGACAGCTGGACTACAGTCAACCTGAGGCAGTAGCTGTAGCTTTAAGCTGTAGCTCAACCAGACAAGCTAATGAGACAGTCTATCGCCATCTCTGCTAAACTCCTCTCTCTCCTCCAGTCAGTCTGAGGATGACTTATGTTTCTCCTTCCCACTGAAGGGTCTGTTGTCAACAGAAACAGAGGCAGAGGGAATGTTGCTTTACAGAGCTATTATAGGGACACTACAGGAAGACAGTAGCACCGCCATAGACAGCAGAGATGATTACAGTGTACAGGAAGACAGTAGCACCGCCATAGACAGCAGAGATGAGTACAGTGTACAGGAAGACAGTAGCACTGCCATAGGCAGCAGAGATGAGTACAGTGTACAGGAAGACAGTAGCACCGCCATAGACAGCAGAGATGATTACAGTGTACAGGAAGACAGTAGCACTGCCATAGACAGCAGAGATGATTACAGTGTACAGGAAGACAGTAGCACTGCCATAGACAGCAGAGATGAGTACAGTGTACAGGAAGACAGTAGCACTGCCATAGACAGCAGAGATGAGTACAGTGTACAGGAAGACAGTAGCACTGCCATAGACAGCAGAGATGAGTACAGTGTACAGGAAGACAGTAGCACTGCCATAGACAGCAGAGATGAGTACAGTGTACAGGAAGACAGTAGCACTGCCATAGGCAGCAGAGATGAGTACAGTGTACAGGAAGACAGTAGCACTGCCATAGACAGCAGAGATGAGTACAGTGTACAGGAAGACAGTAGCACTGCCATAGGCAGCAGAGATGAGTACAGTGTACAGGAAGACAGTAGCACTGCCATAGACAGCAGAGATGAGTACAGTGTACAGGAAGACAGTAGCACTGCCATAGACAGCAGAGATGAGTACAGTGTACAGGAAGACAGTAGCACTGCCATAGACAGCAGAGATGAGTACAGTGTACAGGAAGACAGTAGCACTGCCATAGACAGCAGAGATGAGTACAGTGTACAGGAAGACAGTAGCACCGCCATAGACAGGAGAGTGACCCTAGACAGGAGGAGAGATACATATGTTAAAGGTGGGGGACATGGTTTGAAACAGTGAAAACAGACGTTTTTTTTGGTCCGAATCGACATACATCTTGGGATTTTTCCAAGAGTCTGATATTCATTGTGGTTCTTTATGATTTGGTAATAAGAACAGGATAAAGTGATCAGCTTACCCCAGGCTTCCTATAAACATCCACACTGATCTAGAGACAGACACCATTTAATGGGATATACAGAACCACAGAGACAACCCACTACTGCTGCTCTGCTCTAGAATGACCTTTAGAACCACAGAGATAACCCACTGCTGCTAGTCTGCTCTAGAATGACCTTTAGAACCACAGAGATAACCCACTGCTGCTAGTCTGCTCTAGAATGACCTTTAGAACCACAGAGACAACCCACTGCTGCTGCTCTGCTCTAGAATGACCTTTAGAACCACAGAGATAACCCACTGCTGCTAGTCTGCTCTAGAATGACCTTTAGAACCACAGAGACAACCCACTGCTGCTGCTCTGCTCTAGAATGACCTTTAGAACCACAGAGACAACCCACCGCCGCTGCTCTGCTCTAGAATGACCTTTAGAACCACAGAGACAACCCACTGCTGCTGCTCTGCTCTAGAATGACCTTTAGAACCACAGAGACAACCCACTGCTGCTGCTCTGCTCTAGAATGACCTTTAGAACGACAGAGACAACCCACTGCTGCTGCTCTGCTCTAGAATGACCTTTAGAACGACAGAGACAACCCACTGCTGCTGCTCTGCTCTAGAATGACCTTTAGAACCACAGAGACAACCCACTGCTGCTGCTCTGCTCTAGAATGACCTTTAGAACCACAGAGACAACCCACTGCTGCTGCTCTGCTCTAGAATGACCTTTAGAACCACAGAGACAACCCACCGCCGCTGCTCTGCTCTAGAATGACCTTTAGAACCACAGAGACAACCCACTGCTGCTGCTCTGCTCTAGAATGACCTTTAGAACCACAGAGACAACCCACTGCTGCTGCTCTGCTCTAGAATGACCTTTAGAACCACAGAGACAACCCACTGCCGCTGCTCTGCTCTAGAATGACCTTTAGAACCACGGAGACAACCCACCGCCGCTGCTCTGCTCTAGAATGACCTTTAGAACCACAGAGACAACCCACCGCCGCTGCTCTGCTCTAGAATGACCTTTAGAACCACAGAGACAACCCACTGCTGCTGCTCTGCTCTAGAATGACCTTTAGAACCACAGACACAACCCACTGCCGCTGCTCTGCTCTAGAATGACCTTTAGAACCACAGAGACAACCCACCGCCGCTGCTCTGCTCTATAATGACCTTTAGAACCACAGAGACAACCCACTGCTGCTGCTCTGCTCTAGAATGACCTTTAGAACCACAGAGACAACCCACTGCTGCTGCTCTGCTCTAGAATGACCTTTAGAACCACAGAGACAACCCACCGCCGCTGCTCTGCTCTAGAATGACCTTTAGAACCACAGAGACAACCCACTGCTGCTGCTCTGCTCTAGAATGACCTTTAGAACCACGGAGACAACCCACTGCCGCTGCTCTGCTCTAGAATGACCTTTAGAACGACAGAGACAACCCACCGCCGCTGCTCTGCTCTAGAATGACCTTTAGAACCACAGAGACAACCCACTGCTGCTGCTCTGCTCTAGAATGACCTTTAGAACCACAGAGATAACCCACTGCTGCTGCTCTGCTCTAGAATGACCTTTAGAACCACAGAGACAACCCACCGCCGCTGCTCTGCTCTAGAATGACCTTTAGAACCACAGAGACAACCCACTGCCGCTGCTCTGCTCTAGAATGACCTTTAGAACCACAGAGACAACCCACTGCCGCTGCTCTGCTCTAGAATGACCTTTAGAACCACAGAGACAACCCACTGCTGCTGCTCTGCTCTAGAATGACCTTTAGAACCACAGAGACAACCCACTGCCGCTGCTCTGCTCTATAATGACCTTTAGAACCACAGAGACAACCCACCGCCGCTGCTCTGCTCTAGAATGACCTTTAGAACCACAGAGACAACCCACTGCCGCTGCTCTGCTCTATAATGACCTTTAGAACCACAGAGACAACCCACTGCTGCTCCCACCCTCTCCTCTCCCATCCTCTGTTCTCCTCTCCCACCCTCTCCTCTCTCATCCTCTGTCCTCCTCTCCCACCCTCTCCTCTCCCACCCTCTCCTCTCCCATCCTCTGTTCTCCTCTCCCACCCTCTCCTCTCCCATCCTCTGTTCTCCTCTCCCACCCTCTCCTCTCCCATCCCCTGTTCACCTCTCCCACCCTCTCCTCTCCCATCCCCTGTTCTCCTCTCCCACCCTCTCTTCTCCACCATGCTCTCCTCTCCCATCCTCTTCTCCACCATGCTCTCCTCTCCCAGCCTCTTCTCCACCATGCTCTCCTCTCCCAGCCTCTTCTCCACCATGCTCTCCTCTCCCATCCTCTTCTCCACCATGCTCTCCTCTCCCATCATCTTCTCCACCATGCTCTCCTCTCCCATCCTCTTCTCCACCATGCTCTCCTCTCCCATCCTCTTCTCCACCATGCTCTCCTCTCCCATCATCTTCTCCACCATGCTCTCCTCTACCATCCTCTCTTCTCCACCATGCTCTCCTCTCCCATCCTCTTCTCCACCATGCTCTCCTCTCCCATCCTCTTCTCCACCATGCTCTCCTCTCCCATCCTCTTCTCCACTATGCTCTCCTCTCCCATCCTCTTCTCCACCATGCTCTCCTCTCCCATCATCTTCTCCACCATGCTTTCCTCTCCCATCCTCTTCTCCACCATGCTCTCCTCTCCCACCCTCTTCTCCACCATGCTCTCCTCTCCCATCATCTTCTCCACCATGCTCTCCTCTACCATCCTCTGTTCTCCACCATAATCTCCTCTCCCATCCTCTTCTCCACTATGCTCTCCTCTCCCATCCTCTTCTCCACCATGCTCTCCTCTCCCATCCTCTTCTCCACTATGCTCTCCTCTCCCATCCTCTTCTCCACCATGCTCTCCTCTCCCATCCTCTTCTCCACCATGCTCTCCTCTCCCATCCTCTTCTCCACCATGCTCTCCTCTCCCATCCTCTTCTCCACCATGCTCTCCTCTCCCATCCTCTTCTCCACTATGCTCTCCTCTCCCATCCTCTTCTCCACCATGCTCTACTCTCTCATCCTCTTCTCCACCATGCTCTACTCTCCCATCATCTTCTCCACCATGCTCTCCTCTCCCATCCTCTTCTCCACCATGCTCTACTCTCCCATCTTCTTCTCCACCATGCTCTCCTCTCCCATCCTCTTCTCCACCATGCTCTACTCTCCCATCCTCTTCTCCACCATGCTCTACTCTCCCATCCTCTTCTCCACCATGCTCTCCTCTCCCATCCTCTTCTCCACCATGCTCTCCTCTCCCATCCTCTTCTCCACCATGCTCTCCTCTCCCATCCTCTTCTCCACCATGCTCTCCTCTCCCATCCTCTTCTCCACCATGCTCTCCTCTCCCATCCTCTTCTCCACCATGCTCTACTCTCCCATCCTCTTCTCCACCATGCTCTACTCTCCCATCATCTTCTCCACCATGCTCTCCTCTCCCATCCTCTTCTCCACCATGCTCTACTCTCCCATCTTCTTCTCCACCATGCTCTCCTCTCCCATCCTCTTCTCCACCATGCTCTCCTCTCCCATCCTCTTCTCCACCATGCTCTCCTCTCCCATCCTCTTCTCCACCATGCTCTCCTCTCCCATCCTCTTCTCCACCATGCTCTCCTCTCCCATCCTCTTCTCCACTATGCTCTCCTCTCCCATCCTCTTCTCCACCATGCTCTCCTCTCCCATCATCTTCTCCACCATGCTCTCCTCTCCCATCCTCTTCTCCACCATGCTCTCCTCTCCCATCATCTTCTCCACCATGCTCTACTCTCCCATCCTCTTCTCCACCATGCTCTCCTCTCCCATCCTCTTCTCCACCATGCTCTCCTCTCCCATCCTCTTCTCCACCATGCTCTCCTCTCCCATCATCTTCTCCACCATGCTCTCCTCTCCCATCCTCTTCTCCACCATGCTCTCCTCTCCCATCCTTTTCTCCACCATGCTCTCCTCTCCCATCCTCTTCTCCACTATGCTCTCCTCTCCCATCCTCTTCTCCACCATGCTCTCCTCTCCCATCCTCTTCTCCACCATGCTCTCCTCTCCCATCATCTTCTCCACCATGCTCTCCTCTCCCATCCTCTTCTCCACCATGCTCTCCTCTCCCATCATCTTCTCCACCATGCTCTACTCTCCCATCCTCTTCTCCACCATGCTCTCCTCTCCCATCCTCTTCTCCACCATGCTCTCCTCTCCCATCCTCTTCTCCACCATGCTCTCCTCTCCCATCATCTTCTCCACCATGCTCTCCTCTCCCATCCTCTTCTCCACCATGCTCTCCTCTCCCATCCTCTTCTCCACCATGCTCTCCTCACCCATCCTCTTCTCCACCATGCTCTCCTCTCCCATCCTCTTCTCCACCATGCTCTCCTCTCCCATCCTCTTCTCCACTATGCTCTCCTCTCCCATCCTCTTCTCCACCATGCTCTCCTCTCCCATCATCTTCTCCACCATGCTCTCCTCTACCATCCTCTCTTCCCCACCATCCTTTCCTCTCCCATGCTCTCCTCTCCCATCATCTTCTCCACCATGCTCTCCTCTCCCATCCTCTCTTCTCCACCATGCTCTCCTCTCCCATGATTGTTTCCAGATTTCTGCTCCCAGAGTTCCTTGGAAGGGAAACATGGGAAAGAGAGACAATGCCACCTGGAGAGTGTGGAGGAGGATGAGACACTCAGAGGAGTGTGATTATACACATGCAAGCACAAACACCACCACAAACACACACACACACATGTGCACACGCACGTGCATGCACGCACACACACAAACACACAGTCCTACCATCATCCAGGTAGTGTGTGAGGTTGTGCAGGACGATCCTCTCCATACATCTCTCCTGCTGTCTTTTGACCACACAGTCTGAGTTCTCAGAATACATGGAGCAAACCTGGAACTCACACACACACACAAGGATGCACACGCACACACACCGAGTAAATTCAAATTGACTTGAACTGTGTAGCTGTTGTTAATGTCATCTGAAAACAGTTTGCAAATTGCCTAGCAGGGAACCAGCCAGCCAACTAGTCAGCCAGCCAGTCAACCAATTCGTCAGCAAACCAGCCAGCCAGTCAGTCAGTCAGCCAACCAGCCAACCAGTCAGTCAGCCTTCCAGTCAGCCAGCAACCAGTCAGCCAGCCAGTCAGCTAGCCAGTCAGCCAACCAGTCAGCCAGCCAGTTAAAAGCCACCCATTTCATCAGCCAAGTAGTCAGCCAACCAGTCAGTCATCCAGCCAGCCAGCCAGCCAGCCAGCCAATCAGCCAGCCAGCCAATCAGCCAGCCAGCTAATCAGTCAGCCAGCCAATCAGTCAGACAGTCAGTCAACCAACCAGTCATTCAAACAGTTAACCAGCTAGTTAATCAGCCAGTCAGTCAGCCAGCCAGTTAATCAGTCAGTCAGCCAGCCAATTAATCAGCCAACCAGTCAGCCAGCCAGCCAGTCAGTCAGTCAGACAGTTTATCAGCCAGTTAATCAGTCAGCCAGCCAGCCAGTCAATCAGGCTGCCAGTTAATCAGCTAGCCGGTCAGGCAGCCAGCCAACCAGTCAGCCAGACAGCCAACCTGTCAGTCTTCCAGTCAGTCAGCCCACCAGTCAGGCAGCCAGCCAGCCAACTAGCCAAACAGTCAGTCAGCCAAACAGTCAGTCAGCCAAACAGTCAGTCAGACAGCTTTCCAGTCAGCCAGCGAACCAGTCAGCCAGCCAATCAGACAGCCAGCCAGCCAACCAGTCAGCCAGCCAGTTAATCAGCCAGCCAGTTAATCAGCCAACCAGACAGCCAGCCCTCAGCCATCCAACCAGTCAACCAGCCATCCAGTCAGTCAGCCAACCAGTCAGTAAGCCAGCCAGCCAGTTAATCAGCCAACCAGACAGCCAGCCAACCAGCCATCCAACCAGTCAACCAGCCATCCAGTCAGCCAGCCAGCCAACCAGTCATCCAGTCAGCCAGTTAGTAATCCAGTCAATCACCAGACAGTCAGTCAGCCAGCTAGTTAATCAGCTCATCAGCCAGCCAGCCAGTTAATCAGTCAGCCAGCCAGTTAATCAGCAAGTCATCCTGACAGTTAATCATCCAGCCAGTCAATCAGCCAGCCAGTTAATCAGCCAGACAGTCAGTCAATCAGCCAGCCAGCCAGCCAGTCAATCAGCAAGCAAGTCAATCAGCCAGTTAATCAGCCAGCCAATAAGTCAATCAACCAGCCAGCCAACCAGTCAGTCAATCAGCCAGCCAGCCAGTCAATCAGCCAGTCAGTCAATCAGCCAGCCAGCCAGCCAACCAGTCAGCCAACCAACCAGTCAGCCAGCCAGTTAATCAGCCAGCCAGTTAATCAGCCAACCAGACAGCCAGCCAACCAGCCATCCAACCAGTCAACCAGCCATCCAGTCAGCCACCAGCCAGCCAGTCAATCAGATCACCAGCCAGTTAATCAGATCAGCCAGCCAGTTAATCAGCCAGCAAGTCAATCAACTAGCCAGTCAGGCTTTCCCAGAAACAATAATGTGCAGAAAAGTAAATAGTGGTGCTGATCATTCATGTTCTCTCTGAGAATCTCTCAGCCCTCTACTGTATTATCAACCCTCTACTGTATTATCAGCCCCCTACTGTATAATCAGCCCCCTACTGTATAATCAGCCCCCTACTGTATAATCAGCCCCCTACTGTATAATCAGCCCCCTACTGTATAATCAGCCCCCTACTGTATAATCAGCCCCCTACTGTATTATCAGCCCCCTACTGTATTATCAGCCCCCTACTGTATTATCAGCCCCCTACTGTATTATCAGCCCTCTACTGTATTATCAGCCTTCTACTGTATTATCAGCCTTCTACTGTATTATCAGCCCCCTACTGTATTATCAGCCCCCTACTGTATTATCAGCCCCCTACTGTATTATCAGCCCCC